>NC_088909.1:104517855-104724465 GCF_037157495.1 Lathamus discolor | reverse complement strand
TATTTTTTCATTGCATTGCCTTTCTTTTTTTTAGTTTTTGGTTTGGGGTTTTTTGATTTGTTTTGTTTTGTTTTGTTTTTATGTCATTAGACATCTCTGCAGCTAGTCACCTAAATCCAATCTATTTTTAATTTTTGTTTCAGATTTTGACCAAGCATTCTTATCAACAATCATGACCAACTTTCTTCCACCTCAGACATAATTCCCTTTTGATACCTCTCTATTAGAAACCAAAAATCCAAAGTATCTTTCCCTACCAAGAAACTTCATCTTCTCTTTGATTTGGTGTAGTTACCTTAATGGTTTTCTCAGGACAGCACTGACATTCAGCTACTTATTAAACCTCGATACTGGTGTTTCTGAGATATAAGCAAAAGGTAACAACTCGCATCTTGTGATTATAATGTTTAAAATTCATATGTCACTTCTTCACTTCCATCTTCTTCCCCTCCACTCCTTTCCCTATTTCTTCCTGCCCTTCAACTTAATTCCTCCCAAACAAAAACTTTTACTATATTCAGGTCTCCATTACATACTGCTTTCTTTTTGTTTGTATGTGAGACTTTGAAGATCTGTAGTTCTTTTCAACATTTGAGGTCTTTGGACCCCTTACTTGTATGCAGTGCTATGCTACTTGAATTGGTATTATCCTTGACAGACCAATATTTCACAGCAACAGCAGCCACTGTGTAGTGAGCTTTGTTAAAACTTTTACTGCCAAAATGCCTTTTTGTTTTCATGTTTTCTGTCTTTGCAACCAAAAGAAATGTTTGATTTGAAAATTGCCGTGTCATTGGCAATGAATTTTACATTTCCTGAAAGAACAAGATTTAAACAGAGTTTTGAAAGAGCTTCTATTTTTAATGTTGTTGTGATTTCTTAATGAGCAAAGCAAAAGGTCTGATGTGCTAGCTGCCATATTGTGGAATATATGGAAGAAGATACAAATATCCAAACTTTTAAGGTCAAAAATATGTTAAATGTTCAGAATAATTAAAAAGAAGAGACTTTACGTTAATTAAATTGTTTAGGTGGTCTTCCAAATCATACAATATTTTTTTTTTTCAAATAAATCTCAGTAAATATCTACTACTAGAAGCTTGGCGTGCAATCTTATGCAATGTTAAGTTAGGCACACTCAAGTTAGAAGGAATTCTAATTGGGTTTATGATTTCAGTTCGTGAGCAAGATGTTTTTGCAAGCAATGTATGTCCTGTCCCTTCCCTTCCCTTCCCTGCCCTGCCTTGCCCTATCCCCCCTTCCCTTCCCTCCTTCCCTTCCCTTCCCTTCCCTTCCCTTCCCTTCCCTTCCCTTCCCTTCCTCCCTTCCCTTCCTTCCCTTCCCTTCCTTCCCTTCCCTTCCCTTCCCTTCCTTCCCTTCCCTTCCCTTCCCTTCCTTCCCTTCCCTTCCCTTCCCTTCCCTTCCCTTCCCTTCCTTCCCTTCCCTTCCCTTCCCTTCCCTTCCCTTCCCTTCCCTTCCCTTCCCTTCCCTTCCCTTCCCTTCCTTCCCTTCCCTTCCCTTCCCTTCCCTCCCCTCCCTCCCCTCCCCTCCCCTCCCCTCCCCTCCCCTCCCCTCCCCTCCCCTCCCCTCCCCTCCCCTCCCCTCCCCTCCCCTCCCCTCCCCTCCCCTCCCCTCCCCTCCCCTCCCCTCCCCTCCCCTCCCTCCCCTCCCTCCCCTCCCCTCCTCCCCTCCTTCCCCTCCCTCCCTCCTCTCCTTCCCTCCCTTCCCCTCCTTCACCTCCTTCCCTCCCCCCTCCCTCCCTTCCCTTCCTCCCTCCCTCCCCTCCCCCTTCCCTCCCCCTCCCCTTCCCTCCTCCCTCCCTCCCCTTCCCTCCTCCCCTCCCCTTCCCCTCCCCTCCCCTCTCCCCTCCTCCCCTTCCCTCCTCTCCCTCCCTTCCTCCCCTTCCCTTCCCCTCCCCTCATACTACCCCCTTACCTCTTACCCTGAAGTAGTAGAGATAAAATACAGTTAATTCAGTAATTACATACTTGAATTCCTTTCAGAGTCTTAGGTAAATACCATCTGGTTCTGATTATTGTTACTTTTTATCGATATGTCTAAAATCTCCTCTGCTGACACTTCATTTTGAGACTGACATTCAAACACAGAGAAGGAACAGAATTTCACTTCCTCACTGTGAACATGGATATGAAGATTTCATTTTTCTTTTCTGTTATGACATTATCTTCCTTGTATGATTCTTTTACATCTTGGTCATTTGTAAATCCCATAAACTCTCTGGCAAGTTTCTTTCTTTTGATGGATATGAAAAACTTTTTATTATTACTTCTTTTATTTTAGAAACTTTAGCAGCTTGTTTCTCACACTGATCTTTTCATCCTATTTTTTATTAACATTTGACTTGTCCGCAGTCAAGCTTTTTTGCTATTTTCATTGCATGCACATGTCTTCTATTTTTGAAACATATTGATTTATTTCTAAATAAAATCAAACTGGGGGGGGGGGGGGAGGGGGGTACTTCAAAGGATGACACAAATGAAAAAATATGGGGAATACAGGAAAGAAAAGGAGTGCTGCTCCTTACTGTATGACTGTATGACTAAAAGATTAGTCATGCAGTTAAAATGACACTATTTCTAATGTCAGGTTATGAAGCAAACTTGTGCTTCAAGAATGTGTTTTTTCATTCCACCTCACTATTTGCAGGAGCTACTCTTTTGATGAAGGGCACTGTGTGTGCTGCATTCTCTCCCACAACACTATTTCCTGTAACATCTGTGAGGGCAGCTTGTACAAAGCAGCCCACCTTTATATGGCAACATAAAGATGTGTCTTGCCTAATTCAGAGCATTTCTACCTTATAGTATTGTTCATAATAGTTTCCAATACATCAGATCCCCTATAAGGGTACCAGCCAGACCATGCAGTCATTCAAACTAAATTTCGCAACAATCTGGAGCCTGCAATTCAAAGCTGTCAGGTTTTAAGCCCTTTTGAAAAAGCTTCTGATATTTTAAACCTTATGCAGCCATTCCCCATCAATGGAGAGGAAACAGGTTTGGAAGTAGAAAAGAATAAATTATTAGATTTTTATCCCTAGATGCTGAAGAGACACCTGATAATTTTGTATGGAGAATGCATTCAGTGAAACAATTTTCTAACACTGACAGCTATTGTCTATCTGTTTAGGATTTGGGTTGTGGTTGGTTTAGGGTATTTTTTTGGTCTTAAAGTCTTCTTTTTCACCACAGTATTATTTAAAGCAGTGTCATAAAGCTTGTTAGTACCTGCTAGTTTTATTTTAGAACTCTTATCTATGCTGCAAATCAAACTGGATGTGAAAGCATCCATTGCATATAAATGTAGATCAAGATTTTCTGATGTAAGGATTTAAAGACAATCACCAAAATGGCACAAACAACTAAATTAAAACCAAGTTTCTGATGGGCTAAGCATATGCGACTCTTGGTAGTCCAAATCAGGAATGCCCAGCAGTTCCACAGAAAATCTGTTCTTCTGTTACTGCTTAATAAGGATTTAGGTTTCTGACTGTGGAATTTGTATTTTTAAAACATTAAACAGAGATGCTAACACAATCTCTTGGTATTCAAAAATATTTAGCCATTTCTGGTGTAACTCTATTTTTTTTTAATATATTCCTCTACCTACTTCTACTAATGAATGTAATCGATTTGATGCCCTCACTTTACCAACGTTGTCACTCCCTATGAGATATTTCCTTCATTTATCTAATGGGAATTTTCTGTTACAAGGTAGTTAAAGGTAATTCATGGCATTGCTCCTGCCTTGCAAACCTCATTGAAATCCCTGCATTCCTGCTTTTGCAGAACAATTTGCTGGACCTGGAATATCATGTTCTCACTATATAATTGGATGCGTGTCTGTGAGTGGGAAACAGGAGAGCTGCTTGAGCAGTGGAGGATGCACTGTCCTTGTAAGTACCTGCCATTGATTACAATTATGTACTTTCTGTAAGGGAAAAGAGTTTGGGTTTTGAACTTTTGGGGCTGATAGTATAACCTGATAATACTGCCTATTTCAATTGAAAACTGCTGGTAGTAAAAGCAGACTATTATCCACACTTACATGAATGCTCTCATAATGGATGTTCTGAGACTTTTTTAGTAATACAAAAATAAATAATAACATGAGGACATTTAATGTTCTGGGAAAATATAAGTATCTCAATGTTAATATTTTGTTATGAATCAGAATGAAAACATTGAAACACACATACACACAAAAAACAAAACCAGAAACAAACCCTGCATGGAACATAAATTGTTTAATCACTTTCTGATTGAGTTTAGTTTTTATTAAATCTGAAACACACGATTTCATGTTGCTTGCCTTCAGTTCCTGCTGTCTGAACCAGTGAGGTAACTGGCAGTCATTCTTTTCAATGGCAGGTAGTCCTCCAACAGACTATGTTTCCATAAGGCACCAAATAATATGTGATTTCTGAAAAATTGCATCACTCACAGCCTCAGTTGGTTATGAACAACATAGCTCATCCACCCAAGAGAGTGTATGGGATAATCAGAATTATACTTTCCAGTATACTGTGAAGCACAAAAGACAAGCTTCTTTTAGGGAAAAATAACTCAAATTGTCAAGACAAGTCCAAAGCATAACCTTCAGCTGCCTGTCCCTCCATGTGCCAGTGATCTCTGTGATTTGTCAGATCTTTCTACTTAACTCTACTGATTTGTAATACATTTCTTATGGTTGTTCATAAAAAAAATTGTGTCAAATTCATACACATTTTCATAAAAAATGTGTTTTATGTTCAAGCATAAGTTAAACTAAAACACAGCACAGGACTTGAAATTCTTATATTGTTCTGGTAACTGATTATTTTATGATATTTATTTGTATAGCATCTTGCATAGTTGCCTTGAAGTGGTAACAAAATATAAAAAATCTGGACATATCAACAAACTACTATCAGTAAGAAGGTGAAATAAGTTTCAAGGTTGGGAAATGGATTAAAAAAGAGTTTAGCTGTAAATATCTCCAATTTACTGCTAAGTCTAAGTAAATTACCCACACAGGTATGGGGCAGAACTGCTATACATTCCAGGACTTTTGATTCTCAGGTTTGCACCTGAATAATAATGCAAACCTTTCTCCCATCTTTGGCATCAACTGCTGCTCCTGTAATTGCCTTCTCTGTTATGAGTCTTTTTTTCCTATAAAAGAAATTACAGCTTGTCTCTAGAAGATAAAAACCTGAGTAACTGCTGTACCACACTAATGCAGCAAGTTTTGCAATTATACAAAGAAGGGAAGATATGTGACTTGTGGGCAATTAAATACATTCGACACAGCAGCCCATCGGAGAGCCACTTATTTTAACTCCCTTTGGTTACTCCTCTTTGAAAAGGGCTTTAGCCCTCCAGCTTTTCTGTGAAGAAACTTTGAGACTAGCCATGACATGACTCATGCCATGACACAACTCATGTTGTTAAGCCTGCTGGGTAGCACCAGTGCAAAATGTGATGACAGAGTCACCCACAGAGAGAGATGTCTTATTTATCCCCATGCTGGCAAACTGATGCACTCCTAGCATTAGTACCTTTTCCCATAATCATTTGTATTATTATTTATAACAAATTACATGTCAAGGGCACAATGGCAGATTGGTGCACCCCATTAATTTGAGTTTGAGGGGTGGGGGAAACAAAAGGCTATGAACTGTTACTAGACACACATTGATAATTTATTTTACCTGTGAACTAAGAAGTCCTTTGCATTTGAACTTTTATGAGGCAGATAGGTAAAGAAAGAGACAGATTCAGGCAGGCTTAAGAGAAGGAAGGGGAAAAAGAGAAATGGGAAAAGGCTGAGGCTTGGGGAAGTGTCAGATATGGATATGAATCAAAATGGTACCTTTAATTCCACTACATTTACTAAGACAAAGTTGTTTATTACAGAAAAAGCCTTGTTACATGCACATGTTTCAAGAGATTAGTTGATGAACATTTACGGTTATAGAAGACAACCTCTACTGAAGGAGTAGATGATGTGCATTTTTTAAGAGAGTGTGGCAACATATTTAACAGGTACTTGTATTTTCTAGCTCTAGCATCAAAGGTTAGTTTCAAGTTTTATGCAAAAATTGTTCTGGGAGTGATTCATGGCAGGAATATATCCTACATGAAGCAAATAGAGGCAGGGGCAGTACTGAACAAGGTTTAAACATTAAAATGAGTTTAGTAAGCAGCTGAGTGCAAGAGGAGAAAATGTGAAAACATTTGGGAAATAAGTAAAGGTAAGGAGAATGAAATCATGAACTCTGGCCTGTGTTATGTAAGAGGTCACACAAGATGATTGTAATTGTCCTTTTTGGCCTTAAAAATCCATGAATCTATGAATGAATGAATGAATCTCTGATTCTGAGACAGAAGCTGAAGCAGGGTTCAAAGATGGCAGGTCCAAAGTCAAACTCATCAGTGGAGACTTATGAAAAGACATGATTGATGACTAACCTTGTTCTTAGATTGTACGTGACGCTACTGTTTTTTAAAAGTGACACTTGTCACTTTTCTGTCTTACCAGGAGGAGAAGAAAAATATATATATATAATCTTTGTCAACATCAATTTTTCCTTCAGGTTTATTGCAATCATAAACTGTACTGCACGGTGAAAAAGTACAGTGTCACCTTGGGTCCATCAAACTTGACACTAAAAGGTTAAATTAATTTCTTAGCTTATCTTGATCCAAAAAAGGAAGACTACCTACACGATACATGCTGCACAGATTAATACTTTTTTTTTCTTTTCTTTTTCTTGCAATTGCAGACAAAGTTTACAGACAAACAATGGACATCACATTCAGCTCAGCAGCACAAAAGTAATTGTGTCTATAAGTTCCAAAGATTTAAGGGTTCTTTCAGTGGATGATTTGCAGAGAAATGCATTATGGCTCCAAAGAGATTCACAGACTGAAAGTTGGTACTTATGAGGTGGCAAGCCAGTCAGCTATATTATCTGTGCCAAACTGGGTGGAGTTGTCCTCATTGAGCCTTTTTTTAACATGCTAGACTAAGCATTTCCTTTTTCCTCCCCATTTTCAAACCCAGTCTTATTGCATCTCTTTTTCTTTTTCTCTTTTATCACTCCCTTGGCTGTGCTGCTACACTCTTCAACTTGAGTGTTCTTTTAAAATTCTGCAACTGCATAGATTTAAGATAAGAACATTGAGAGAAGGATGGGCTGTTTGTGTCTGTATGGGAACTGGTGAGAAACTTCTTTTCTTAAGTAAAAAATAAATAATACTTCAATGCTTCTAGCATCAAGATGTAGAATATCTTGCATCCTGCAGTCCCTGCTACCTTCTGGAGGGAAACAAGTCAAACTCATCCTGACTCAGAGAAAATATATGCAGAAAAAGGATTCTGCTGGAGGGAAAGACATCAATTTATAACTAATATAACAAGATGATGACTTTATGTCACTGGTTAAATTGTCTGAAAGTTCAGTTGCTTGGTTACAATATTTTAGAGAGGAGAGATGCAAAACTCTGGTACTAGAACCTTGTAAGCATGTTGCTGCTGGGTTTGGATTCATTTAACCTTGAATTGCATGGAAAACAAAATTTAAAAAAAACAAAAAAAAAAAAAAAACAGCCAGAAACCAAACCCCAAACCAACTGCAATTAGGGGGCTAGTTCCCATGGCATTTGTGAACTCCATTCTGAGCTTTGCACTAGGATACACATGCACCTCTGTTCATTTTTTGAAAGGTCAGGCATGCTACAAAAACTAAACTCTGAAAAGTGCATATGCCACTCCAGACTTGCAAATGACTGCTTATGAATCTAAAATGTGTATGGAATAAATGTGTGGAGGATTTGCATGTTCACTTACAGTTAAGTCAACATGTGAATGAGAAGCAGTCAAATGCAAAACTTACCTCTACTTTATGTTTGTATATTAATAAAGTACTTGGAAAATAAGCACTAAAAACATAACAAATTCCCTGCCTTGACCAGGCCCTGTATCCCTAATAGAAAACAATTTCTGCATGATGACTCCTTTACTTTGCTCTAGAATAAAGGCAGTGCTCATTAACTGATGCTGCTGGAAAAGTGAGTAGGAATCGATAACAGACAAACTCTAAATAAGAAATCCAGAGGCTAGGAGATGTAGAAAAAGCACAAAATAAAGCTTCATGTCAAAATTAGCCAGTTGTTAATGCTTGTTTCAGACTTTGTCATGCAGAACTGAACAAACCAGGAAAACCAAAACCAAATAAAGCCATTGACATGCCAGTGTTTGTAGTTATTTCCAGAAATAAGTTTTTTAATCTGAGTTTGCATTTTTCACGTCGAAAGACTGAATTGTGTTCCCTTTTACTTTGAATACTCTGCATGTAAAAAAATCACTAATACCACTAATACCATTCCATCCTGCCTCTTGTAGGAAATCTTTGACACCTACGAAAATATAGGAACAACTTCATAGAATCATAGAAACATAGAATAGTTAGAGTTGAAAGAGACCCCATTCAACCTGGCCTTAAACACTTCCAGGGGTGAGATCTGGACAACTGTTTTATCTTAGTTGCTCTTCTACTCCTGGGTTTTTAATGGTGGTCAGAGGAGAGTACTTTCTGACAAAAAATAGTTTGTATAGAATCTGCTTAATAAGAATAATTCCTACCTCTATGTAAGAATTTATAACCTTTCTACCTTTCTTATAATTGTCTAGTTTTTCTCAAGTAGTTGGATTTTGCAAACAGTTTCCTTTACTTAAAAGCAGCTCCTACAGTTAATTTTCCAGGAACCCTCTCCAAAGTCTGAGAAAGACTGTGAAGACTGAACGACTAAAAGGCCAGGGTCCGATCTGTAGGAAGTACAGTTTATCAAAGGCAGTACTTCAGAAGCATGCCCCATAACTAATCAGAATGGTGTTGTGGGTTAACCCCAGGAACAGAGGATGGCTGGTAAATATACAGTGAAGAGACAGGACATTGTGCATTTATGTTTTTTTGAATGTGTGTGGACATATATATGGTAAAATTCTGGTAGAAACTGAAGTATTGTTTTGCCTTGACTCTTTGCAGTGTTAACTTTTGTGATGTTGATTCTCTGCAACAGTAACATGTACAAGTAACATGCAAAACCTAAACTACGAAGGTTTATTTAGCAAGACAGAAAGTGAGAGTGAAAATAAACTAGGAGCTTCACAATTTTGACATACCATTCTTCAGATATGATCAAAGAAGTCCATTTACTTGAGGCTCTACTAAGTGTCAGACAAAACGATTTAAAGAATTGGAGCTGTCAACAGGATGACACTTTCATTTTGAGGCGAATTTCAGGGTTTTGAAACTTGGTCTTTTTCCACGTTGTGTGGAAACATCTATTTTCCTAATGAACAATCTGCGTTTTGGATTCATGTCCAAGAGAACTTAGGCACACATCAATCCCTTTCAAATAAAAAAAAAAAAAAAAAAAAAAGGATAAAAAAGATAAAATGAAAAACAAGACTTAACCTGAACAAAACTATTGCAACTAATGCACTTGTATATTATACTGATGTTTTGAGAAAATAACATAATAAGCTACAAGTTAACTCTATAAATTTGTTCTGACCAGCAAACTTTAACAATTCTGCTCTCAAGAATGCTAAAAAAATTTCTTAATTTGTTTTAAGAAAAATGTTACAGGGAATAATTAGACCACCATCTGAGAGAAGAGGTTATACAGCTGAAGTGAATGCAATGTTTTAACTTTGCAGGTTAGTTGGCATCCCTAGGGGAGACTGTGTTCTGCAAAAACAGAGTCACAATTCTTGTCACAAGTGTGTGCTGAAGCTTGTAATGGGTTTCTTTTCAACCTTTCACACTTCTTCTTTCCACAGAAGGTTCATTTACCTTTTCAAAGCAGAACAGAGCTGTTTTTAGATTGTCTTGATTCCAATAGACACTGAGGTCCCTTGAGTCTAAATTGGGATGCCTTCGTCTTAACAAATTTGTATCTGACTGGTTGACAGTGAAAGGAAGAAAATGGCATCAACTCTAAAAAACTTCATGCCCTGTGTTTCGTAGTTCATTAATTATTCCTTTCATCAATTTCTGCATTACTTGTCCTTCTCATGTCCAGTTCCTTAATTAAAACTGTGAATATCCTAACTGGTTAACTGAAATCCAGGAACTTTCTTAGTTTGACAATTTGAGGAATAACTTCTCATGCCTGATTAATTGATAATTGAGTATAATCTTGCTATATAATTATTTTATTCACACAACAAATATACAGTGTTTACCATGACCACTCCAATGAGCTCTGCTCTGTTTAGATAACTGTCTCTGTAATTGTTGCCGTTGGGGGACCCCCATACCTGTCACTGACTTAACTCCCCATTATCTGTGGCTTACAGCTAGCATCCTAGCTTGGTTACAATATCTCACTTCAGGTTGTCTTTTTCCCCTGATCTATATCTGATCCCCACATTCTCAAATCCTATTCAGCAATGCCTCATTTAACTAAACACTGAGTCCCAACAGAGTATGGCATGCCTGGTTTACACTTTCATGTACATGAGAGAACACCCATTAACCTAGTTGCTCTAAGCTTACTATGATCTTCCTCCTGTCAGCCAATATATGGAGTGTTATTGCGACCAGATGGGTATTTGTGAGAGTTGTTGACAGGATGAAAATGTCTAGAACACTGCACTGCACTCCAGGATATATGATTTTAAATGCCACATGTTTCAAGGCTTTAAGGCACTTGTGTTTCATGGATATTTCATGTCAGACCTTCTGCCAGGAGTATGTTATTGCGTGACAGTATGACCTTCCTGGGTGTCCTGGGTTTACCAGGAGCCGTTTTGCTCCTTCTTAGTAACTGGTGCAAGCTCTGTGTTTTGACTTCCAGCCTGGGCAGAGAGCTGATAACACCGATTGTTTTTAATTGTTGCTAAGTAATGTTTATTCTGGCCAAAGACTCTGTGAGTCTCATGCTCTGCCGGCGGCGAGGGGAGGCTGGGAGGAAGCAGAGACAGGACACCTGACCCAAACTAGCCAAAGAGGTATTCCATATCACAGCATGTCATGCCCAGGGAAGAAACTGGGAGTTTTCTGGAAGGGCACGGTCTCTCTTCGGGGGGGGGGGGGTGTGGGGTGGGGGTCGAACTCATTCGGTGGTGGTATCATATTCTCTTGTTATTTTCTCTTATCAATATTATCATTGGTGGTAGCAGCAGTGAGTTGTGTTATGCCTTAGTTACTGGGCTGTTGTTATCTCAACCCGTGGGAGTTACATTCTCTCAATTCTCCTTCCCATCCCTCTGGGAGAGGGGAGGGTCGGGGGTGGGGGAGTGTGTGTGGAGTGAGTGAACGAGCTTTTGTGGTTGGCTTTAAACCACAACACTGGGATATAGGGCTATGGAGCAGTTTCCAACCCTGGGAGCTGCAGAGAAAATAGCAACATGGGCTTGCAAGGGGAGGGTGAATTTCTTCAGACATTTTGGGAATGAGGTCTGTGTACTGTTCAGCCCTGCCTGAAAGAGTTAATTTCATTTCCACTTTCTAAAAAAATACTTAAAATTTGCTTTCTGTTGCAGATCGATGTGCTGGGACAGCCATGGGACCTACTGTCCCTGCCCAACTTGCAATGGGGGACTGCCAGTCCCTGTCCCACTGGAGCTGTAGGATGCTGGTCTCCAGCTACCCACACCACTCATCAGCCCAGCCATGGACCCCACTACATTAAGCTCACCTGCAGGTCAACATCCAGGCCTGGCGTCAGCCTGTCCCTATCCCCAGATGTGTGACCAGTGCCTGAGGTGCCTCATCTGCCCCTCTCTGTCCTTCTTCTGGCAGGGATGGTGGGATGGGTGCTGGCTGCCATGCCCTACTCTGCACCCTGGACAGCCTCTGCAACTCCTGCATAACCCCAGCCCCTATGGGGCCATAACAGGCAGGCAGCGTGACCTGCCACATTTTAAAGACTGTGGGAGATACAAGACCAATTTATTGAATCATAGGGTCACAGAATGGTTTGGGTTGAAGGGGCCTTAAATCCCATCTAGTTCCAAATCCCTGCCATGGACAGGGACACCTTCCACTAGAGCAGGTTACTCCAAGCCCTGTCCAGCCTGGCCTAGAACACTACCAGGGATGGGGCAGCCACAGCTGCTCTGGGCAACCTGTGCCAGTGCCTCAGCACCCTCATGTTAAGGAATTTTTTCCAATATCTAATCTAAACGCCTCTGTGTCAGTATAAATCCATTCCCCTTTGTGCCGTTACTACATGTTTTTGTATAAACTCCCACTCCATCTTTCCTCTAAGCCCATTTATGTACTGGAAGGCTGACATAAGGTCTCCCTGAAGCATCTTCTTCTCCAAGCTGAACAACCCCAACTCTCTCAGCCTGTCTCCATAGCAAAGATGCTCCAGGCCTCCGAGCAGCTTCATGGCCCTTCTCTGAAATCACTCCAACAGCTCCGCATCCTTCTTGTTTTGGGAGCCCCAGAGCTGAGCACAGTACTCCAGTGGTGGTCTCACTAGGGTGGAGTGGAGGGGGAGAATCATCTCCCTTGAACTGCTAGCCACATTCCTTTTGTTGTAGCCCAGCATATGGTTGGTTTCTGGCCTGTAAACACACACTGCCAGCCCATGTCAAGCTTCTTGTCAATTAACACTCCCAAGTCCTTCTCCTCAAGGCTGTTCTCAATCCCTTGCATTATAAATGAGCTTCTAGGAACACGAGTTACACAAAAGTCAGACTTTCTGATGAAGCAATGGAGCACTATGTCTTATCTTCAGGGCTCTGTCTTACAGCAGGGCTCAGGACAGGCTGGGAGCCTCTGCGAGATGGGGGCCTGCTGGGCTGCAAGAACCCCAGCACAAGGCACAGGGAACCCCACACACCACCTAAAGCCTTCACCTGCATCATGACCAGCCTGAATTATAGTGTTCTGCCTCTGCAGTGCAGGGAAGGAAGAACCTTTGAGGCTGTATGCTTACTGCTGGGCTATGAGGTACTTCAGTGTGGTTTTCTTATATATGTTCTGTTGAGACTGTTCCACTTTGCATGAGTAATTAAATGCTCTTTGAGTTAGGGATAGAAGGAGAAGTGATTCTGTACCTTACTAGTTAATGACATGAGGTGGTGAGCAAAATGTTGTGGTTTCTATTTGCAAACATGTATTGAAAAAAATCCTCCAATACTGTTTATGTATGTTGGCGTACTAGTTGTAGACCGTGAAGTTTAAATATTGATGATGTGATTTATATATTTTCTTTTTAATTCCAAAATGTTCATATATAGAGTAAAATTATCCATAGAAATTTTGGGTGTTGATAAAGAGGTGTTTTTAATTTTGACAATAAAAATATAACAAATTAAGAAGAAATGAAGAGTTAGTTTGTAATTTATTTTGTGTGCGTATGTTGTTGTTTTGGTTTTTAAAAAAATCTTTACAAGTTTAACGAAATGAGCTTATCAATTACATGGGTGAGTAAATAGTCTATGAATATTTTAACAACCTTTTTTCTACATAATTTTTTTGTACCCAAAAAAAAAGTCAAATGTGCAACTTACCCTATAAAAAAACAATAGGCAAACAACAAAAACATCCCATTTGAAAACCGTTGCACAAGCACATACAATTTAGAAGTAAAATATATTCATAAAGAACTTTATAGCTTTATATTTTGCATTTTTGCACAACCTTGAGTCGTCTGAAGTAACTTGAGTAAATAGGGGTCTCATCCTAGAAAATCAATAAAGCTCACGTATAAATCTATTCATTGCAAGACAGTAGTAATATCTTCATGTAACTTTAAGCATTTTCTTAATCATCTGGATTTAAAAGGATTAAAATGCAGAAATACATTTCAATGCTTTCTTAACTAAATGTGAAGTAGCAGGATGAAGCATCCTAATGTTATAAGATATAACCTTTCCTGGATTTTTATGCAAACTGAATTAGCAATCTTTATGGAATTTTCTGTGAGCTAATCTTGTTTGAATTCCTCCTGTTCCACAGGTTCTTAGGTTGCCACAGTTTATTGCGATAGATTAGACCAATGTAAAATCTGATGTGCATCTTATTGGCAGGAGCTGTGTGTAAGAGTCACTATCCATAAACTTCTGTAGAGTTGCCAACCCTGAATGCTTTAGATATAGGCAGCCCGATAGAGAACTTTACTCCAAAAGTGTGCAGTATTTCACTATTATAACTCCATCATGGTCAATTAGCCAGACATGTTCCTGGCTTTTATCTTCAGAAATGATGCTTCTTGATTATTTATGTTTCCAAAAGCTATTATTGAGTAATTCAGTGTAGTGAAGGACTTCAATATGCTCCACCATTGTGACTGTAAATCCAGGTGTTAATACTCCCAGGTGGCTCATCATCTCACTGCAGATACCTAATAAAGTTGCCATTAGCTGGCAGTATACACTGAAGAAAGCTACACTGCCAGCTGATCTTCTCATTAAAGAAAGGGCTACTGGAAAATGCCAGGAGATTATCTGAATTGTCCAGGTTTTTAAAGAGAGGAAGGGAAAGAGCAAGAGAATGGATATTTTCACAGATTGCTTCTGGCAAAAATACTGGAAGCAGTAGCAAACCACAGATGGAGGACAAACAATTGATGGCTTGTACAACAACAGCAGACCACAGATAAAATAGTCTGACTGGGTTAGAAGTCAGCTATTGGTTTTTCAGCCTTGCCTCTGAGAATAACTTTTAAAATCATCTGATTCTGATAAACTCAATGTAATTTGACTTATCTCCTGAAAAGATATAGTACTGGAAGAATTTGACTGGGAGAGGAAATTTGGAGAAAATGGATAAAATATTACTAAGGAAATTGTTGATGACTTTTTTGCTTGCTACTTAAAAAAAATATATACTAGATTTAATATCGTTATTATGATAACATCTTAGGATTTAATAATCTTGCTCATATCAGGTTCAGGATAGATCTGCTCCAAGTAGGGGAAAAAATGGTAACAAAAGTTTCTGTTCACTAAAATATGCTCATGTGCAGAGACTCGAGAGGAACCTAAAATTTTAGGGGTTTTCTTTTGTTTTCTGATAGCAGTCAGCAGCCAAGTTCTCTCATTTTTGTGTTGTCTTGGCTTTGAGAGACAGTTATCTCAGGCAAAATGGAGATGCTTTCAAGTTCTTGGATTATAATGTCTGTCCTGGCTGTGCCACCAGAAAGAGTTCTGCATATTCTTATTTTCTGCCAAAATATCCGAGTTTCCCAGCAAAGACTGAGTGCATTGTGACCACATGAAGCTCTGCATTAGTACTGAATAGCAAGTCAGACAGTATCAGTGTGTATGTGTCTTCCTAATCAGCCCCAAATTTATTCGTTTGCTTCAAGTGCTAAGAGGCTGTGTGAGCCATGAGACTGTAAGCATAAGCACAGCATTTCCATATCTCTGAATTTGTTTGTTTTTTTATTTTTCCTCTTTTTTATTTTAGAACTCTTTTTCATTAGCTGCAATGAAAAGGTATGCCATGTGAAACTGTCAGAAATTATAAAATGCTAGAATTACTGACATTAGGCTAAATGAATTTTGCTGTCACTTGCTATTGTATGCATGGAAATACATTCTTGAACATGCTTGCTAATTGAAAACTCTTATTTTCAGAATAACTGCAGTCTCAGTTGCTGCAAAAAGTGATAGTGCTTTGGAAGCTAACTAGGTCTCAATGAGGAGGGAAAGGGGTGTGTGTTCATGTTCAAGAAACACATCTGCTCAATAAAAATCCTTGAAAACTTCTGTAGCTTCTAGAGTCAGGGCATGTGAAATCTGGTGAAATGGCTTATTTGTGTGGTTGGTGTAAGGATCAATAACAGTAAAGGAACAAGTGCAGAGCTCATGCATCCAAAAACTTTCTCTCCCTTTCATCGGGCAAGCAGCACAAAACAATCAGGCTGATAACTCTCAGTGACTAAATGCAGTGATCTGAAATACTAGCAACACAAATTTTAGTATAATTCTACCTTCCTGTAGCTATTGACAGAGTAGTTAACAAGAACAGAAATAACTGGGGTTGTTGAATATTCTTCTTTAAATCATTTGAAGTAAAGACTGAAATAAAAATGTGAGCATCTGAGGCAAACTTTTTCTTGTATTTAAAACTCCTGGGTTTCAAACCCGCTTATTCCAGATGCACAGCTGGTAGTCATTGCAACAACAACTGTAATTCTGTAATATCCTCCCATGTAGGCTGTTGCAGCTTGTCTGCTTTGCATCCCCTGTTGCGTCTTAGCCTCTTTTTACTGTTTCACTGTTTATCTTAAGGAAAAGTAAACAGAGAAAATACATTATTTTCTGGTTATTTATGCAGGCTGCAGTGGCAGATCTGCACTGTCGACATAGCCAGTTGGGACTTTAAGATTGGCTAATATAGTATTCAGGACTAACTTTTATAGTGTAATAAATTTTTATTTTGCTAATGAATCGTCTATAAAAGATTAACATTCATTTATAAATATTGATTCAACAACTCTTTATCTAATATTATATACATATAAATATAGAGTTGGTGCTTTGAGAGCAGGACAGACTTCGCATAAGAAGCACAGATTGCAGAGGTCTTGTTTATACCTCTGTGCTCAGTTATCTTCAAAAGGAATCAATTGTGGCTTCCTTGGCAAAACCATTTATGTCATTCACCCAATATCAGAAAAGTCTAAAATAAAACACAAACGTATTATAAAAGAATCCTTAAACTCAAAGTCTGATGCATTTTTGTATTTTTCTAAAAGATCATGCAGGTCATTTGGGTTTAAAAATTATAAACTGTTGCTTGGAAGCATTCTAGTATATGCACATAGGAGAACTGATCATAAAACTAAATCTATTTCCCTATGTTTTGATGTTCAGTACTTTGACATTTATTTTCACTCCAGACTGAGACAGAGTTGAAATCATAGAAAACTTACACAGAAAAGAGAGTGGTTTGGGGTTCTTGTGTCTTTTTTTGCAACCAATTCAGAGTGACACCTTCAACAAAGATGACAGCAAGCAAACCAATTTTTATATTTCAGCTTGTCCGACTCTGATGTGCCAAACTGCAGTTTACTGTTAAATAACTGTCCATTTTACATGCCATTTGAAGTTAAATTAACACTTTGAAATGCAGTGTTTTAATGTAGCTCTCAACATGTGGTGCTTGTTTGGTTTGAAATGCCACTTGGGAAAAGTAAAGGAAAAATTGTCAGAATTAAGACAGTATTGACTAAACCACATTTTCAACTTGGAAATAATTTATTTCCAAAGGAGAGTGCTCCAGCTGACCATTTGTACACTTCTGGGGTGTGTTTGTGCACTTCTTTGGCTGTATTTTCATGCCAACAGAATTATGAAGGGGAGATGTCAACTTCTATGTAATACAGGATGAACTCTGAGAAGAAAACTACTACTCCTTGTGCTTCTCGCAACTCTTACCTGGGGATTTCAGAGAGACAAGGAAAGTCCTCTTCAGGCTGACACATCACCCTACAGAGCTGACAGATCAGTCATCCTCATCAACCTCCCACCTCAACAGAACACAAGTTGAAAGCAGAGATCATTTTCAACTGGGGGATACTAGGTAAGATAGATACAGGAGAAAATATCAAAGAGCTGGTTTAAGTTAAAGATAGCTGAGTGTAGCTAAGAGTGAAAGAGTCAGCATTTGGCTCAGGAGGTCCCAGTTTGTTGTTCTGAATAGAAAGTGGATAAAGTAAAAACTTTAGCCCACTTCACATTAGAGTTTTCTCAGAGCACAGGCTGTGTCTTATTACTTTGATGTCAAGCTTTATAATTTGCTAAGAATCCTTTAAAGTGTCTCTGACTGGATAAGTAACAACTAGACTATACTAAATGTCAATTTTACCTATGATATCTATCATTTGTAAACACATTAATCCTTCACAGATCACATGGATTTTGGGAACATCTACTTTTACCAAAGAAACTTTGTAAGTAGAATACAAAGAAGGCTGGAACAACAAGAGCTGCATAAGGTTTGTGTTGTGGCTTAAGACCAGTTAGCCATGCAGCTCGCTTGCTCGCTCTCCCCACTTCCTCCCCCCTGCTCCCAGAGGGATGGCAAGGAGAATCAAAAGAATGTAACTCCCACAGGTTGAGATAAGAACAGTCCAGTAACTAAAGTATAACACAAAACCACTACTGCTACCATCAATAATAATAATGATAAGGGAAATAACAAGGGAAGAGAATACAACCGCCCACCAGCTGCTGATGGTTACCCAGCCTGTCCGAGCAGTGATCTAGCCTTTCCGGGTAACTG
The DNA here is from genome assembly GCF_037157495.1 of Lathamus discolor. Lineage (NCBI taxonomy): Eukaryota > Metazoa > Chordata > Aves > Psittaciformes > Psittacidae > Lathamus > Lathamus discolor. The sequence goes on along the minus strand of NC_088909.1, from coordinate 104,706,200 downwards.
CCCCCAGTTTATGTAGTGGGCATGACGTACTGTGGTATGGAATACCTCTTAGGTTAGTTTGGGTCAGGTGTCCTGTCTCTGTATCCTCCCGGCTTCCCCTCCTCGCTGGCAGAGCATGAGACTCACAAAGTACTCCAGTACTCCAGTACTCCAGTACAAAGTACTCCTTGGTCAGTCTAAACATTACTTAGCGGCAAGTAAAAACATTGGTGTTATCAGTGCTGTTCCCAGGCTGAAAGTCAAAAACACAACACTGCACCAGCTACTAAGAAGAAGAAAAATGACTGCTACTGCTGAATCCAGGACAATTTGACATGAGATAAATCCCGTTGCTAGGACAGAAACAGGAGAGGTACAGCTTTGAGTCTGTCTAGCTGTATCTGTGCCAGAAGATACACCTAGGGTCCTTAGGGAAACTAAAGTCATCAGAGAGCTCTTGCAGTTGTGAAGCAAACCGTTTCCTAAGTTCCAGGTGTAAGAACATAGTCAGCAGATGGAGGGATGTGATTATTCCATTCTGGTCATCATTTGTTTGGATACACCTGGAAAACTGTGTTCAGTTTTGGTTTGCTCCCCACCTTAATTTTTGCTCTAAAAAAAGAGACTCCAGGGTAGGACCGCCAGCCAAGATGGGTAAAGGACTGCAAAACCTGATTTATGAGGGTAGGTGGAAAACCTTTTGGCAGTGAGAAAAATCAAATGCTGGAATAGGCTTCCTAGAGAAGTGAAGGAATCTGCCTTATTGGAAATTGCATTTGACAGGATCCTTACTCAAAGGCCCTTAATTTGAGAGAATGTTGGATCAGATCTCCAGATATTCAGCCTGGATTTTTCAATTATTCTATTCCATCATTCTAAATGTGACTATTAATAATAGGTGCAACAGATACAAAGGTCAAATGAGCAAGGCATTAATAGTTAAAGAAAAAAGTAATTTGGTGAGGCTTTTTTTTTAATCAGTTGTGGAAAAATCAGCTTCCATTGTTTTTATGAGTACCTCAGCAATAAATGGGTGTCAACCCAAGACATAGGTTGACACCTCTTGATTTTTTAAGTTTTACTTAGAGTTAATATATTTCTCCTTGAATCCTTACATAATTTCTTCTGCAAACAATTACACTCTCTGTTTTAAACTTGCTTATCATTTGTGGTCTTTGCTCACTTACTGTCTGTGACATTTCACGACACGGACCCAAGTTGATGCGGAGACTCAAATGCTCATTTATTATCACCAAGCCCTTTTTATCCCCTTGTTTGGTATTATCACCAAGACCTTTTTATCCCTTTTTTTTTGGTACTTTGCAACCTGCACATACATACAGCTTTCAATCTCATTGGAACTGTAAAACTCTCCATGTAAATAGTCCAGTTCCAATGTTGCAGACCCTCTGTCCTGGGTTTAACAGTAGCAGTCGATTTTTCTCCTTCTTAGTAGCTGGTGCAGCGTTGTGTTTTGACTTTCAGCCTGGGAACAGAGTTGATAACACCGATGTTTTTAGTTGTTGCTAAGTAATGTTTACTCTGACCAAGGACTTTGTGAGTCTCATGCTCTGCCAGGGAAGAGGGGAGGCTGGGTAGAAGCAGAAACAGGACACCTGACCCAAACTAGCCAATGGGGTATTCCATACCACAGCACGTCATGCCTGGGGAGGTTACAGGGAGTAACCTGGAAGGGCAGAGGCTCTCTTCTGGGGGTCAGGCTCATTTCGGCGGGTGGTATCGTATTCTCTTCCCTTGTTATTTTCTCTTATCATTATTATCATTGGTGGTAGCAGTAGTGATTTGTGTTATACCTAAGTTACTGGGCTGTTTCTTATCTCAACCCATGGGAGTTACATTCTCTCAATTCTCCTCCCCATCCTTCCGGGAGTGGGGAGGTGGGGGGAAGGAAAGAAAGATGGAGGAAGGCGGGGAGTGAGTGAACAAGCTGCGTGGCTGGGTTTAAACCGCAACACCCTCTCACAACCCCCACATCCTCTGGCCTCCAACTGAGATTTCTGCCACAACTACATCCTGGCGCATCCTCCCAAGGCTTGCTTGTTTACCTTCCCTGTCCTTCAATGTTCCAACTCATCGTCCCAGGGCTTGTTAAACACCAAGGCCTCAGAGCTCATTCCTAAAGTCTTTTTCATGCGAATATTATCACCTTACTCCCCACAACTGTCTCACATTTAAGCATAAAATTTTCTGTGTAAAAGTGAACTAAGATCACACTTCTACATCAAAATAGGACTTGAATATCAGATATCTGAACCCTTGGTCTGAGTTTTATTTGATTAAGATTGACCTTGCTGTGGAGTTTAGGTACATAGGCACACACAAATGCAAGTCACGGAAAGATACATGTGGCTTAGTATATGTATATGGTTCATTGCGTACGTATATGTGGTTCAGTGTGGGTCAAGATTGTATATATATTTTTTTCTGGTATTTCTGATGGAATTTCCTAGAAGCTTTTTTGCCAGCTACCCTTGGAATGTCACTTGTTTCACAGGATCGTTTTAGTTTCAGTAACATGTTCAGAACAACATGCCTTAATCAACAGTAGGATCCACTTGGTTATTCAGAAAACAGTGAAAAATGATCTCTGACAGAAAAAACACACCATTGTAGGTTCTTACACAAAGCATAATGGAGTCAGTGGAAAGACTTAAGTGTTTCAAGTCTGTTGGCAAAGCCAACAAGAGTCATATAAAAGAGGGAAGGAGGAATGATGGAAGGCATTCACCAAATTATTCTCTTTGGTAGAATAAGGAATTATAGGACTAGCTGCTCACACAAAGGTATCACAAAACACAATAGTCCTGGTCTTATAATACCAAGGACTTAGAGAAAAGCCAGTAGAATATGCCTCTGCTTATTTAACTGAACAGATGTCATTCAACAGTGCTGTGTCGATATATATTACTGCGGACATAATTCTGAAAAATGTACACTTTCCCCTCAATAGAAAGCATGATTACCTATGAAATTCATTAGCAAGCTCAGAACTCAGAAAATGCACACTGGAGTGATCTGATACTGCTAAGAAAAATTCATCTTAGTCTTCATGTCCTGGGCAAACATATCAGTATGATGTTTTCTTTTAATTATTACTAGCCAGCTTTTTGGTGAGTTTTATGTTAATTTGATTAGGATGCTGCTTCCTGACAGCTACCATAGTTTATGTTGCTTAAAGATTTCCACCATCTAATCTAGGAAAAGAAGCTAATTAAACCTAAATTATGAAAATGTAAGGCAAAGCTATCTTGTACCACAATAGTTTTTGTGCTTTACTCAATAATTTACTTTGGACTCAAAAAGATGGAAAAAAGGCAAAATAGAATAGAAACAGAAAAATATTAATTTCTTCTCTATAAAAGGGGTAGTTATGTGTAAGATTTAAAAAAAAAAAACCCTCATTCCTTAACTTGTTTTTACAGTAAGATCCATTACTCTTTATGGGCGGTGAACTATAGGTACCAGTATATTTATTAGTGTACTGTGATAGCTCATCAGTCTATATTTCTTTAGCCCATCCTTGGTAACATATTCAGAACATTATTTAAAGATCATTATTCACTGGAATAACACATGCAAAAGCACAAGTTAGTTAGCTGTGATATTTTATTAGAGTGAGCATTTCGGGATTTTATTCTCAGTCCCTCATCAACATAAAACATAGTAAAGAGTTCATAAATCTAATTAAGGACATTAGAATAAGGAAAAATCACTGAATATTTAGTTAAGATATGCAAGCCTCATGTACAAGCAAGCCATTAGAGGCAGTCATAAATGCCAATTGAAAAGCACTCAATAACTGCTAGTTGGTGGGAGTACAGCAAGACAGATGTAGATGGAATGATAGTTTGCAAAGGTAGAAAAGTTTTCTTTATTTGTTATTTGTGTGGCCTTCCGCCTTCCTGCCCCTTCCTTCCCCAAGAGAAATACTGGGAAATTTAAAAAAAATGCAAAAAATCATCATCATAAGATTTTACTGGGATGTTGTTCAGGTTTGGCATGCCAGACACTTAGGAACACAATCCTGTTGTAAGTAGGGCAAGAAATTAATCTAAACCAGCACAGTGTCCCTGAAAATAAGAATTTAATCTAAACCATTACAGTGTCCTTGAAAATAGCCAGTAGCAGTACCTAAGGAAGAGTACAAATATAGGCAGACTTGCAGCTATGTCCTTCTAACTCAGTATTCTGTGATATAGGGATTTTGCAAACTCGTGAATATTTATCATCCACAGTATCCTAATGCAGTGCCAGTTTAAAGTACCACAGTTTAAAGTAACACAGTTTACACAGGAATCATGCAGCCATGTTTCTTTCTTTCTTTTCCTTTTCTTCCTTATTCTTTTTTATTTTCTTACTTTTTCCTTTTCTTCTTTTTTTTTCTTTTCCTCTTTTTCATCTTCTTTTTATTTTTCTCTTTTTTTATCCACCTTTATTTTCCTTTCCCTTTCCCTTTTTCTTTTTCTTTCTTTTTCTTTTTCTTTTCCTTTTCCTTTTTCTCTTTTTTCCTTCTTTTTCTCTTTTTCTTTTTTTCTTTTTCTTTTTCTTTTTCTCTTCTTTTTTTCTTCTTTTTTCTTTTCTTTTCTTTTTCTTTTTCTTTTTCATTTTCTTTTTTTTTTTTTTTTCTTTTTCTTTTTCTTTTTTCTTTTTCTTTTCTTTTTCTTTTTTGTTTTCTTTTTTCTTTTTCATTTTTCTTCTTTTTTCTTTTTCTTTTCTTTTTCTTTTTCTTTTATTCTTTTTCTTTTTTCTTTTCCTTTCTTTGTCTTTTTTCTTTTTCTTTTTCTTTTTTCTTCTTTTTTCTTTTTCTTTTTCTTTTTTCTTTTCCTTTTTATTCCTTTTCTTTTTCTCTTTCTTTTCCTTTTCTTTTTCTTTTTCTTTTTCTTTTTTCTTTTTCTTTTTTCTATTTCTTTTTCTTTCTCTTTCTTCCTTTTCTTTTTCTTTTTCTTTTCTTTTTCTTTTCTTTTTCTTTCTTTTTCTTATATTTATGAATTGATATGATTGCTTCAACTAATGCCTCTGATTCTTTTATTACTGCTCACAGGGAACAATAATTTCCTTTTTTAGCCCTTCCCATGTAATAAATTGTTTGGCACATATGGCTTTCTGCATGGCTTAGTATAGATTCTTTACAGCTTTTACAATATATAACATTTTAAATATTTTTTTTTAACATGCACAAAGTGTTCCTAATAAAACAAGATTTAGATTTAGATTCTTCCAAGTTTCTTAGAAGTAACTTCACCACAATTGCAGACATCAAAGTCCTTCACTTGGAAATGATAAAACCCTTAAAATTTAAAGGTTTACTTCAGTTCAGTGTATGGACAAGATTTGCTGGAGTGGGATGGGAAGAAATGATGGAAAGCCCATGTTATTTACTGTCCAGAACAAAACACTGAAATCTCCTGAAAACAAGAGGAAAGAAAGATAAATACTACTCCAAATTAATTAGCCACCTGTTGTCTTTAGATTTCTTTGGTAAAGGTCCAAAGCTTCCCTCTGCATTGCCTCAAATTTTTGTTTCTCAAATCAGATTCATACTCATGTCTTAACAATAAAAAGATAAGGAGAAAAAGGGAAAGAGAGATTAATTGTATGAGTCACTGGAGAAGTTAGTCAATTACTGATAAAAGACTACAGTCTGTTTTTCTGTTCTAGAAAATTATTACAGTCAGTGTTTCTCATACAGCAAGTCAAAATCCTCTATTAAACTACTCTTCAATAGATGTGAGGACTTAGATGCAGTTCCTGTCCTACAGTTTTTCTGTGAACAGGATCCATGACCACAGCCCTGAGATCCTTAAGTAAGAGGTAGTGAAGCTCCTTGTTTGAGGGTCATGATTCTGAAGGCGGTACTTTGCAGCTTGTTGAATGGGGGAGAAACATGGCTTTTGAGACCTTGCACAGGATCAGTAGGAGAAACTCAAGTATCATGGGAATGTAGGTAGCCTATGATCCACCTGAGTATTAGTTCTGGGTACATTGTGACATAATGAAAAGATTAGGCACTTACACAAGCTGAGAAGTGGTGGATTATCTTCACCATTCTAACCCTACACATCTGGGCAATGAAGCTTCATATTTTATAGTCTTATTCATTTACTTCCTTTTCCTTGCAAGACAATTTCAAACGAGTGTTCTTAGGCACACTCTAATGAAAGTTTTGATGGCAAAACAGTTACAGAGTCCCAATACCTATGACTAAAGCTTCTCCAAGCCTGAGATCTAGAATTAGATCCATGACAAACAGATCAGATTCCAGATGACTAATTTTCACTCAGAACACTTGTTACCAGTCCTCCACAATATAATATTAAAGAAATGTAGCTATAGAACCATCATTACTCCTAGTTGCTCTGATAGGATACTAAGATTCTTTGCTAGTCTAGATCCCAGCTGTTCGTTATATATCAAGCCTCATAATCCATGAGCTAATGCAGTGTAGAGCAGGAAATCAGCATTAGAACAGGTTTATTTTTAATTCTCTCCATTGGGTATGTTTTGCTTTACTTTGCTTTGTTTTGGGTTGGGGTTTGTTTTGTTTGTTTTGGGGGGGGGGGGGTTGGATTTTGAGTCTGGTTTTGGTTTTTATTCCTTTCTCCTGTAGCCCCCTCTTTTGGACTATTCTTTAAACTTTCTTTATTGCTCATAATTCTTAAAAAAAAAAACATGACTGAAGTTTCTTCTAAAACTGACCCTATTGCAAGAGTAATTGCTCAATTATCTTTTTTTTTCCTTTTAATTATTACTTTACGTAATATTTCAATTAAAATGTCCCATCAGACTGCTCCAGTCTAAGTGATCTCAGGCTCCTCTGCCTTCCATAGCCTTATTGACTTGAAAAATAACAAACAAGTGTAAATGACATTTACAGCTCTTAATTGGTGTCATTAGCAGTTCTTATTATTCAGCAGGACAAGCAGTGGCCTTTTATTGGGAATTCAGTGATGCACATCTGCTTTGAACTCATCAGACTTAAAGACAAGTAATAAAACAGCTGAGTGAATGACTTAGGGCCATATCCATCATTAAAGGATTATTGCAGGAGATTTTTATTTATTTTCTTAAAAGAAGTGAATTTTGGGACTATGATTATAGAAGGGTTAATGCTTCTTTAATAGATGTAGATCTTGAAATAATGTTACTGTATTGAATTATTAATAATAACCTAATTTTTATTGTTTATCTTATTGCCAGTGTTAATTGCTATAAACCAGACCTTAAGGCAAATCAGGGGAGATTAGATTTGTAATAGCATGTGAGTTCAAATGGGTTGTTGATACCAATAAGGTGTAAGACTAAAAGAGTTGTTTGATCTTTTGATAAGTACTGCTGAGCACTAGAATTGATGTTTTAGATGCCCAAGCCCAAAGTTTCGTTCTTCAGAACACCTTTATTAGACATTCACACTATGGTACCGAAATTTCTTAGGCTTCTAAATTTCTACTGTCAATATCTACATTTCTTTCGTGGTATATGCACATAACCAATCAACCTTTTAGCAACATGGTTAGAGAGTTCCATTAAGCTCTAGTGGGATTCATATAGTGAGCAAAAATTAACTGACAAAGGCCAAAAAAAACCCTGCCAGAAATCTGAAGAAAAGTTGTTTCGTCTCATTGGAGCTACATACTGTAGCAGACAAATTACTGCCTAATCATTCATTACTGTGTTAACTGTCAGAGCACTGACTATTGTTCCATATGAAAAATCCATGTTGAGAATCAAGCTCAAAAAAGTCTGAGAGTTCTGAAACGAAAAGGAAACATTTGTTAAGCAGAAGTGCTTTGTGAGTCTCATATTACTTACCAAGAAAAACCCTGCTCTGGTTCAGCTAATTTGTAGTGATGTCAGGCTGGGATTTTCAAAGGTGCCTAAAGAAGTTAAATGACTGGCTCCTATTGACTTTCTTTGCAGCTACAATCCTGATCAGACCTTTTTAAACTGCTTTCATTTTAATGAAGGCAAGAAATGAAGGAAAGGGTCAGCTAGTAGAGGGAGTGAGAGATATACTTTTCTTGAAACTTCACATATCTGAAAAGACTTTGCTCAATGCATCAGCAAATGTATTATTATTAATAACAATTATAATAGCTACTTATCTTATACTCTGTAGGAATACATGCAAAACACCTCACTGAAAATCATGGTTATCTCTATTTTGTAGATGAAAAAACATGATCTGGGTTAAAAAGTCTCTATGACTGCTCTACAGGCACACCACTTGGAAAAAGTATCTCTCACAGATAGTGACCCTGCAGTGGCAGATATAATATAAAATTGCATCATCAGAATTTAGCTATTGGTAACTTCTTCAGGCATCTATGCCTTTGGTCAAGGTTACTCAAAGATGTACTACACATTCATAATGAAATGATGGATTTGCCTGGGTCCCAAACCAGAATCCAACTAGCTCTTATCTTTTGGGAGCTTGATTGTGGCATTTCACGACATGGACCCAGGTTGATGCAGAGACTCAAATCCTCCTTTATTATCACTAAGTCGTTTTTATCCCCTTATTCGGTACTTTCCCAATCTGCACATACATATAACATTCAATCTCATTGGCCACTGTGAAACTCTCCAGGTAAATAGTCCAATCACAATGTCACAGACCCTCACAACCCCCGTATCCTCAGGTCTCCAACTGAGATTCCCACCATGACTACATCCTGGCCCCTCCTCTCAAGACTTGCTTGTTTACCTTCCCTGTCCTTCAATGCTCCAACTCATCGTCCCAGGGCTTGTCAAGCACCAAGGCCTCAGAGCTCATTCCTAAACTCTTTTTTTATGCAAATCTTATCTCATTCACTCCCCACACTTGATGATAAAACAAGACCATCCTTGAACTTGGCGTCAGGCTACCACGTGGCTTATACTCCGGTTAAGCACCAAATTGACCTATTTTTAACATCATAAATAAGAGGTGCTAGAATTCACAGTTATCCTTTCAAGGATGATTAATTTAATATCAAATTAATTAAAAAAAAAGAAAAAATTAGAATCTTAGATTGTTTCAAATTTTAAATTTAAGCCATTCAAAAATAAAATAGTGTTGTGATCAATTTACTAAAAAAACACAACCAATCAACCAACCTACCAAACAAACAAAAAAAAAACACAAAAAACAAAGCCAACTTTTTTTATTTCTGAGCTAGTATGAACTATTTTTCTGAGAAAAAAAAAATCAAAGACTATTTCTAAGTTAAATGACTGAAAATGGTTCCTATTTTGAAGTCAGCGTTTTGAGGCCATGTCAAAACTAAATTTTGTGGATCTTTTTTAAGCCAAAATCTATTTCTATTGAGACTTGAAAAATCACAAGTTTACCCTGGAGAGTGTAGCTTTATAACATTTTTATTCTACTACTTTCTACAGGCTTTAATGAAGGAATCAAACACAAGTTTGTAGTTTGGCTTTTATTTATCTCACCTAAGCATTAGACCAGTTACAAGCTGGAGTTTAGTCAGTGGAGAAGGATGGGTACATCTGGAGAGAAACTCAATTTTTATCTGTTTTTTATCCAGCTTTGAGAAGTTTTGTTTTTGTTTTTGTTTTTTTTTTTTTTTCTTTAGCAGATGTACAAGTATAACCCAATTTAGGTACCTCAATAAACTACACAGTGATTCTAATTCTTGTACAAAAATTATTTATTTATCCATTTACATAAGTTCTTGTTTACATACATTTAATGTACCAAAGAATTAATATTATTCTAAGAGCGAGCTAACATCAAATTCTATTTTTTTTATCATTTTTTGTTTGTGCACATACAAGTGTTTTCTGTTTTCTGCACCTAACACTCTATATCCTTTCTTATTTTTTCCCTGTGTATTTTCTATTTTTATATAAATACACATCCAGAAACACAAAGTTCACTTACACCAGCAATGATGATATGATTTTATCATTCTATTATACACATGTGCAAACCATTAAAAATTTTGTGTTCTTGATAAGCAGCTTATTTCCCTTGTTTTTTCATGCTCAACTAGTCGTGATCAAGGTATCTATCCACTTACCAGATCCTCCTTTCTCAACCATTATGGGCAAAAGTACAATCCTGTTCATCATTTGCCCATAACTTAGACATCACAGAAATATCTGGATGAAAGAACCACAAGAAACAATGTAGAAAAATCCTTAGCCTAAGGCAGGAGCAACAAAACCCATATAATTGAAGAAAATATGATGGAATTTAACTTATTTCTGGCTGTTAGCATGTTCCCATATGGATTTATTGATGTGTAAAGAACAAGTACCTGCTACTATATCCCTAATAGCCACCAGTAAGATACAGCTAGATTTCATTTTCTTGACTAGTCTTTTTTTGTATGACAAGACTTTTTCTTCTCAACCAGCTCCTTTTTTTTTTTTTTTAATGTTTTGCTGTGTTTGTCTGATTGTGTAGTTTGTTGTTTTGTTTTATTTTGTTGTGTTTTTTGTTTTTTGGTTTCTGTTTTTTTTTTTTTTAATGAGATTTATAGGAAATAAGTATCTTTGAGCTGGTTAGCTTCCTGTCAGCTTAGATTAAACCTAATCAATTGGTTCATGCGTTGTTAGGAGAACTAAAGACAGAAATCTATAGGAAATAGATTAATAACAATGAAAATGGTAGAAGAACAAAGTAAAAGTGTACAGCAGTAGTCAAAATGGTTTTATAGTGACAACTTATTACTTTTAAATATTTGCTTTTTTTTTCTTCATAATAAATTGTTACCCAATAGAATATCAGGCAGAGCTGCATCTATTAGATATTCATATTCACTAGATTACATTTAGGTAGAAGACAAGTTTTATATTTATGTCTCTCATATAGTGAAACAGTTGAGAGAAGTACAGTTTATGTAACATAAAATGTTTAAAGTGATACCGTTCAAGATAAGTTGTTGCAGAGATGAAGACTGACAGAAAAAATATAAAATACATAGCAGAGAATGATGAAAAAGCTGGAATGCTTTTCACTGGTTACTATTAAGGCTAAGTACTTTGTATTAATTCAAAAAAAAAAATTTAAAATGTTAAGGTATTTTCATAATATAGGCAGTCACAGTATGAGAGTTCCTTTTTTTCCCCTGTACTTCATATACAAATAAGTTTATTGTTTTCGTTTGCATGTTTTCAGGTAATGTCAGTCAAGAAACACAGTACCAAATATATACAATACAAATGAGAATCTGGAATGACTGGCTTGATTTCATTGCTGACTAATTATTGATTAAATTTATATGCCATTTTAAATGATATCTACTGCCTAAAATTGAGGTATATTTTTTGTTTTCAACATGTGTGTAGCCACTGGGAAAAACATAATGAATACATGAATATGTGTATTGCCTACCTCAGCCAGTTTGAGGTTTATGATTTCAGATATTGCCCAATTGAATAATTCTGATAAAATCAACAAAATGAAGACACTTTTAATTTTTTTTTTTTTCTGGGAAAAGTAAGAAGAAAGGGATATCTAAGATATTCCACATGTGTGCAGAACTGCAGACTCCAGAGAAAGACAAAGAAATTATGACAATACTAATATTCTTAGCAGAATAAGGTTACCTATTCAACAATCAGGGTCCTTTTCTGCTGTATATATACAGAGTATCAAACCAAAACAAAAATACCAACGAACAAAACCTCACACACCACCTTCTGTAATGAAGCTTACAATCTAAATAGATAATGAAAGCAGAGGAGGCATCATAATCTCTATTTTATTGATAGGCATAGGTTAGTGACCAGCCAAGATTTCTACTGCCAGGCTGTACTAAACCCAGACCTTCTGAATAACTATCATCTGGTGTCTTACCTAAAAGAAAAGACTTCACATTTGCATATTGCTATGAAACATGCCATGTACTTCTAGTAAAAGACCATAAGTGAAGACTTATTCTTGCCCACTAGCTGTTCTAACCATTTGAAGCATCTAAATATCAGCTGGTTTCTACATTCCTGCTGGTTACAGAGTTATTGCTCCTTGGCTGGTTAACAAAGGGTGATCTTGCAAATGGTCTCTGGCTGCTCTCCCTGGAAGTTGTGCGCATATGTGTTTGTTCTCCATGTCCTTAGACAGCAACAAAGCAATTCTATTGCAGTGGGAACTAGCTCAGAAGCCATTAAGTACCAATATGAGAATCTACTCAGATGGCTAAATTTACTATTAACAGCACAACAGAGATTGAATCAGCCCCAACAGTAATTCTAGATGGCAAACATCACCAGAGGTAGCATAACTACCACAGTTGTAAAAATGATGAGCAAGGGATGGAAGTGACAGTAGGGGATATCATTACAGTGGCTTATTCAGATGTGACTGAAGATGTAACAATGTGTTCTCTTTGTTAACATGGATGGTTTTGAAGACAGGTGTCTTTTCACCCTATTTTTGCCTTCCCTTTCCTTTTCTACAATGTTAAATGAAACAGCTGGTAGCCCAGCTCTGGAAGCAGAGATTAGATTCTGTTGGGTCATCTCTTGATCTGATATTTTGTGTTAATTATCAAAAGAACCAGGAGTCCTTACTACATCCCTCTTCTCAAGGGAGTACTACAACTCACTTATGCAGCTCACATGAAAGGTAGATTCTTCCAGTGAAGACAACTTGGTTTGTAACTGCTAATACAAAGCCATCTGAACAATTACCATTTCAAAGTCTGTGACAGCGTGTCATTCAAAATAGTATATGTTGCGTGTGACAACAGGATACTGGGGTGATAATACATGGGATTGGTAGAAATATACCTGGTGGAAATAGGAATCCTAGAAATGAGCAGCGAAGGGTTCCAGTTAGTACTTGCTTGTCACATCATGATGAAATAGTTCCCATTCAAACTGTATTGGGTCCACACGAGATTCCCTTTTAAACCATTAAGACCCAGTAATTTTGTATTTAAGAATTTTAAAGAGCTGTCTCAGGAGCTACCCAAACCATTAAAGCAGATTTAAGCCAGTCTTTAAAACTTCAGCACATGCCAGAAAAAGAATGGAAAGAATGTATAGTAACAATTTTTTTAAGGAAGAATAAATAGGATAATCCAAGCAATTACAGGTTTCATTTAGATTTAAAGTGAAATGATGGACCATTTGAGATAAGCCTGAATTAACAATGCATTAAAGGAAAGTAATGTGTTAATGCCAGTGAATATGTGAATGTTGGAAATGAACCTTTTCAAACCAGCTCATGTCAATGTTTTAATGAGAGGATGGATTTGATTCAGTAAAGTAATAATGTTGAATAACAATGTAACTCCTTTGACAATGTTGACTCGAATACAAGAATCTAAAATGTATTAAAACCTCATTGTTTTTTCAAATCACATTGAATTATTAAAGAAAAGGTTGATAACTATGTCCCACTACAAAACTGTAAATTCAGAATTAATACTAATAAAGTGTGTTCTGACTGGGGTCTCCTGGGATTGATTTTTGGCTCTGTGCTAGTACACAATTTATCAACAAGGTGGAAGAAAACATAAAATCATTACCAGTAAAGCCTGGAGTTGATACAAAAGCTAAAGGAATGATAAATAATGAAGAATACAGGCCACTGATACACAGAAATCTCTGTCCAAAATAATCTAGGGACAAGGATACTATTAGACTCAGATATATGAAGAAGTTATTCTGTCATCATAAATAGTCAGCTGATTCACGATTACTATCTGTGGGAGTAGTCTACCCTGCAGAAAACCAAGGCTGTTTAAATTAGTTTAGTTCAATGAAAAAGGGGCTAAGCAAACTCAGCTTATCTTGCATTTAACCCTGATTTATTATACACAATGGAAAAGAAAGTAGAGATCAGCTGACATGAAATAATAGGTTTTGTGTCTAAGCCTGGTGTGTATTTTCAGTATAGCTGATAACAATATGTTTAGGAGCAAAGAGTTTTTGTGATATTTAAAATACAGGCAAAATAACAGCAAAAATGAAAAAAATTAAAGTTAATTTTAATGCAGAGCTACTCTAGTGGACAAGAGAAAAGAAAAAGTAAAAGAAATTTAGAGCAGACACATTTACGTTTTCATGATGAGAGTAATTAACTGATAGAATGACAAGATTTATATTGGATTCTCCATTGCTGGATTTTTTTAAACGAGATTGGGTTTTGTTTTTCTCTAAAAGATTATTCTCTACAAAGCACTGCTATCGAATTAAAAATCCTATGTTCTGCGCTATGAAGGAGGCTAAACCAAATATACCCAGTGATATGTTCAAACTTCAAAATCTGAGGCTCCTATAAAGGTTCACAAGTGATTTGTCTGCCATAAAGTCGTTGATGAAAAGCAGGTAGCGAACAAGAAAAGGCAGCATCTGCATTCTGTGAAAGAAATCACGAGCATTATAGTGGCAACTCGGAGCAACGTAAAGCTTTATTTGCCATTCCAATTAAGTGAAGCTGAAAGCAAATGACAGACAGAAATACTCTCAAATAACTTGTGATTTAGTCTCCAGAAAACTGCAGGCTTCATTCTAAGATATTTAATTCCTTTACTGGCCCCATGAAAAATTAACCCCCTTCTTTTTATAGAAATCTATTGATAATAAAGATGTAAGACATTATTCCATCTGAGAAAAGAAAGTTTATGGGTATGTAATGGAATGAAATTATATTTTTATTCCAGAAAAAGTAAAAATAAGAGTGTATCAATATTATCGTGTAATTATTACTATTATTGTTCCATAATAGTAGATTAGATAGTAGAATAGATTATATGCCACACAAGGTCAAGCATTTTGCTTAGACAAAGTTGAAGAATTAATCAAGGTTTTACTTTTAGACCTAAAAGAAAGAAACCTTTGAAAACTCAATTTAAACAGCAATTGTGAAATCATACAGATTCACAAACCACTCAGGTGGTGGTTTTGATTTATTCTTTTTTTCAGTTTGTATTATTCCTGTTAAATTAAGAGGTGCTTGTAGAAAAAAAGATCCAGTTCACCTGAATATTATTATTGCATTGTGATGTTTCTTAACAGTCTTTTTGGCTTCCTCTGCATCCAATGGACAAACAATGACATTTCTGGCTTGTAACATTCAGGTGAAATGAATCATCCTTTAAATATGGCAACCTTTGTTTTCTGAATAGGTAGTTTTCAAGATTAACTAGAGGAAGATTCTTAGTTTAGCTGTATTAAAAAAAAAAACACAAAACACAAAATCCCACAAGGTAAAAAAATCTGAACAGATTGAAACCACTTAAAAAACACTTATCTGTATTTGTACTGCTGCACAGTAATTATTCTGTCTTTTCTGGGCCTGTAAGAAGGCTGAAAGTCATTGAGGTCTTTGGGTCAATGGTAGTGGTCTCATCAGCCCTTATGCAATTACATCCTATGGTCTTTAGTTACATAAAGAGCTACATAAAAATCGGTGTATTTTTCATAACTGAAAGACAGCTGATGGCTTGACACTGTCCCATGCGACATCCTTGTCTCTCAATTGGAACGACATCAATTTGATAGGTGGACCACTCGGTGGATAAAGAACTGGCTGGATGGCCGCACACAAAGAGTTGTGGTCAATGGCTCGATGTCCAGCTGGAGACCGGTAACGAGTGGTGTCCCTCAGGGATCGGTGTTGGGACTGGTCTTGTTTAACATCTTCATCACTGACATGGACAGTGGAATTGAGTGAGCCCTCAGTAAGTTTGCTGATGACACCAAGCTGTGTGGTTCAGTTGATATGCTGTAGGGAAGGAATGCCATCCAGAGGGACCTTGACACGATTGTGAGATGGGCTGACGCCAACCTTAGGAAGTTTAGCCATGACAAGTGCAAGGTCCTAAACCTGGGTCTGGGCAATCCTAGGCACAGCTACAAGTTGGGCAGAGAGGGATTCAGGGCGGCCTTGTAGGGAAGGACTTGAGGATGTTTGTTGATGAGAAAATGAACATGAACCAACAGTGTGTGCTTGCAGCCCAGAAAGCCAACCTTATCTGGGGCTGCATCAAAAGGAGCATGACCAACAGGTCGAAGGAGGTGATCCTGCCCCTCTACTCTGTTCTTGTGATGCCTCACTTGGAGTATTGTGTGCAGTTCAGGTATCTTCAACATCAAAAGGACATGGAGCTGTTGGAACAAATCCAGAGGAGGGCTATGAGGATGATCAGGGGACTGGAGTACCTCTAGTATGAAGACAGGTTGAGAAAGTTGGGACTGTTCAGCCTGGAGAAGAGAAGGCTGCATGGAGACCCCATAGCAGTCTTCCAGTATCTGAAGGGGGTTTATAAGGATGTTGGGGATGAATTATTAATTAGGGACTGTAGTGATAGGACAAGGGGTAACAGGTTCAAACTTAAACAGGGGAAGTTTAGATTGGATATATGGAAGACATTCTTTAGTGTAAGGGTGGTGAGGTACTGGAATGGGTTGCCCAGAGAAGCTGTGAATGCTCCATCCCTGGCAGTATTCAAGTCCAGGCTGGACAGAGTCTTGGGTTACATGGTTTAGTGTGAGGTGTCCCTGCCCATGGCAGGGGGGTTGGAACTCAACGATCTTAAGGTCCTTTCCAACTCTAATTATTCTATGATTCTATGATTCTATGAAAATAGCTTTCAAGATGGGCACATGTATGTTCAGCTGTCACGAAGTATTGCGTTGAAGCAATGTAACAGAAGTAAATTTCTTAAGTGGTCTCAGAATTTCATGCTAACTTCTGTAAATTTTTTATCTTTTTTTCCACTGCTGATCAGTTGTGTTCACCTACAATCTAAGGGGAAAAAAAATAAACTACTATATCCATCATAGCTAATGTCTATCTTCCAAAGACTATTGCATTTTTTGTGTTTTCATAGAATACCTTTGTACTTCATTTCTTTCTCCTTACAATATAAATAAAAATCTCCACCTCTGAATGTTAACAAACACTTAAATTGGTTCTTATCTCTTTTATTATTTTTACTTTTTTTTGCAGTGAAAATGAAATATTTCTGCACCAGCACTAACAAAATGTCCGAGAGGTCTGTGACAGGATGTCACAAATCAACTTCCACAGCACGAAATGGACTTATGAACCTATTATACTCACAGTCTTTGGTTTTGAAACAACAATCATCATCATTAATTGTTATTATTGCACTCTGTGACACTTAAAAAAAAAAACAAACCAGGCACAAAGCATTTTATGAGACCCATAGCTGGTCACCGTAAGAAAAGCAGTCTGTTTTTACTTTTGTTAATTAAAATCTTTCTTAAAAAAAAGGTGAAATGCAAGACCTGTGAGCACATCAGATGCCCACTTTCCATTTGCCTCTAAGTCCTGTTGTTACTTGAGTTTAACAGATTTTGTAAAAAAATTATGTAAAAACCACATAATTGTGAAAACCTCTTTTTCTTTATATATATATATATATATATATATATATGTACATATAGTGCAAGGAATTATTCTTTGACTAGGACTCCTAGACTGAGCTACAGAAGAAGAATAAGCCACAAAGAAGATGCAGGAGAAAGGTTTTCCACGGTTTTGGAACCTGTTTGTTTTGATCATGAAATACGGTGCAGTTAAAGGGTTTTGACATTTACAGGGCATTTTCCCTAGATAATTCTAAGTGTCTTATTTACAAAATTGGACATTCAGTCAAAAATTCCATTTGTATAGATTATATCGAATATATATCAAAGATATATGTATATATATCAAAAATATTTCATGAAGTTATGTTAAATTTCCAGTTTATCATTCTCTTAAGATAGTATCTTTTTATACATTTCAAAAACTTACGTATAATACAATGAAATATTCCTAATATTTGCTTGCCTAGTACTTTTTTTGCTGAAAAAAAACAAACAAAAAACCCAGTTAGACAGCAACTGGGTTATTTTTCTTGTTATTGCTCTTATAGCTCACTTTTCCAAGATTGAAACTAAACTTCTGCATCAAAGATTAAAAAACTGAAAAAAACCCCATAATTTTTAAAACACTGTTCTGATTTTCTGCATTGATTGATCTTGTTTTACCATAAAAGACAGAAAGGACTTGTTAGACCATCCTGTTCATTTTAATACTGAGTAAAGAATGATTGATTGATCCTTACACTGCATTTCTCAGACATTTGTCATGATGAAGCACACCAAGTTGTGAAACTTGCTATGGCCAACATATCACAATCATTATGATATATTGCATACACTCCTGCAATTGTTTATAGTACTAAAGTTTCACTTAGTGAAAGCAAAGCAATCCCAGAGGACTTCTAAAACATCTGGACCTGGCTAGAAAGTCCATGGCTCACTTTCTTATTTTTGGAAACTAAAATGTATGGTGAGTGGGAACAAAGTGAAGTGTGTGCTGATTTCATCTTGCTATGAAAGCATATTGTCCTGACATGCTCCTGATTCTTCCATCTTAGCTATAGGTGTAACTACATGGAAGGTTATACCAGGTAAAGCTTAAAATGCTAAAATTTAAAATTTGAGCCCCATCCTCATTGACTGAATGACAAGAATAGTATTTTTGCAATCAACCTTTATATTTCACAAATCTCAGAAAAGCAACTCATAATTTTGCAGCAAAGCATCCCTTCTAAAAACTAAGGTTACCCTATTTCTATACTGTGTTTGTGTGTGTGTTATTTTCCATGAGCCACTACGGGCAAAATGTTATTTAATTTTTCTTTCTTTAAAAAAAGATAACATTTCCCAATACTGATATCGCCCAGGATTCTTCCTCATCTCAAGAAGTCAAAAGCCTGTGAACTTCTGTACATATCTAGTTCCTCTGTTTAGGTTTCTTGTATGCACGATCAAGTCGTGATAAAAAACAAACTCTGGTCTTTGCCAGACCATATCAATTCTGTCATATAGCAGCAACATCTTCCTGCCATTTCTAAAACCTCAGTGTGATATTTTTCTACTTCCTTTCTGTGTTTGTACATGCATGTACATAAGTGGTGAGACACTGAGCAGGATATCATGTAACTGGGATCACCTTATTCAATTCTTCAAACACCAGTACTTGTTAAACACCTTGATATCAGTGTGATGTATTTTATTAGAATTTTTTCTTTCACAAAAAGATTACACTAGAACTGTATCCTAATAAAATCATTTTACTGAGGCAAAAGCAATCAAGCAACAAAATTCAGACTCACATCTAACCTTGGGCCCATTGTTGAATTTCCGTATATACTTAAGTGTGCCCATGTGAACCTATGTAGGAAATAGATATCCAGTCTTGCATGATTCTGGTCAAGGTTTCAACCCTGGCAAGTGAGAAGAAGTTGTGAAAGGTACTTGTATCCTCTTCCCTACACCTACCATGTCTAAATTCTAGAACTGAGATGTTAAATTTTGATGTCCGCAATGGAGAGCCCTATTTCCAAAGATTTCTGATGGTGCAGAACTCCTCTTTGTTTGGGGTGACAGTTTCTTAGCAACAGCTATTAGTGAGCAGCTGTAGGCCCAATCAAATGGTGAACTTGGACAATGTCTTTTGTACATGTCTTGAAGAAAAATCCCTCGCTCAAGAAGATAAAACATATTGACAATTATACACTAGGCACGAGTATAACTTTTCCCTGCAGTTCTACAGGCAGGTTAGCTGCACTGAACAGTCAGCCTGTACACATGGAAAAATCAGTTTCACAAGAGATATATCTTCATGTGTCATGATCCAGTGCATGATAGTGGCGTCTTATGTCTATTTAGCTTGCAGCAAATTTAAAGCTATAACTTTTAATTCCTGGTGATATTAGCAGTAAAATAACTCAACAATTAAACAAATTTTTCACTCTCTCTTCCCCTCTCTCTCTCTTCGTTGACTGACTGTAATAATCTTCCAGGAATGACCTTGAGAGATTGGACATTCTTCTTGGTTTAAGTGCCATTAGCAATATTTTTTTTCAGAAAGCAAGACACTTAGGTAGTTGGCAAAAAAAGTGCCGATAAAAATCTACTCTTGGCTACTCAGTAAATTGCATTGCACTATCTGCTTGCCAGCTGAGGGTGAAGAACATTGTATATTAAAAGATTTTCATTGTGTAATAATGTGAACACCAGCCACAGTAATTATAAAATCAATAATTCGTAATAAATATGTCCTCCTTATATAATTACTAAATGATTGCAAAACCAATATTATGCACTAGTTAGAATGGAAAAGGTTGCTGCTAAAGACTTTCTATATTACACATTATTGTTCAACTCTTAAACACCCTTGGTCAAATGAAGCATAGCTTCAGCCTCATCAGAATTAAACTAAATGCTATTTCAGTTTGATTTCCTTAAAAAGTATTTGATTCATGGAAAAACTAATTACCAGATTAAAATGCAACAAAAAGCTACTTAAACGCACAGCATTAAATACCATTTATTGTGAACTGGGAAACAAAAAAGAAGATAGTTTCTGTCTAGTGTTTGGATTTTTTTATATTGTTATTTCTTGTCTTTCTTTTCTTTCTTCACTTTCTGGCTGATGGTGTTGATTCCCTAGGAACCCAAATAAACCCCAAGAGCTCATCATTTGTATCTTTTTTTTCACTTTTCCACAGGCTTTTCTTTTTACCTCAAGTGGTAATTTCTACAGCTGAGATAGCAAGGAAGCTGGGCTTTTTGTTGGTTTCCTGTCTTTCAGGGTACTGAAATTCAGCAAGGTGGCCAAGTGTTTTATTTGTATAAATTGCTCCTAAGTCTATCAGAATAACCTAAAACTAACATAAATATAAATGTAAAGGAAACAAGTCCAAATGTGAATACCAAGGCACTTTTGAATAATATAGCTGACTGACTCATCATAATATCACCCTAAAGAAATAACTTCTATGTATACAAAGGCAAGGAAGTTCAAAGAGCACTACTTGTTATGACAGACATTTTATATGTACATATGTATATACACAATCTCAGAGAATACACAGGTCACTAGCCTCCAACTACTGCCTTTCTGCTGTTCTCTCAAAAAAAACACGCCTATTTCCTCTTCTTATTTCTGCATTTTTATGTTCATATTTTTTGACCTCTCAAGAAAGTTTCATCTGACTAGGTATTGATGTGTACGTTGTAGAGGCCTGTGTCTGAGCTAATTACCAGTAAACCCCAGACACCAGATAGCCGTGATAATTCAGAAAATGTAGTCCGTGAGAAAAATAGGTCTTTTTAGTGCAAAGTCTTATTGTAAATATAACATCCAGGCAAGGCCAGATGAATTGGATCCCAAAATTGTTTATCCATCCTCATAAAGGGGTTTAAGGTGACTAATTCAGATGTAGATGTGTGCATTGTAAATGAATCCCAACCCCTGTGCTTATTTGGAGGATGTTTTCCACAATGCAGTCATAACTGGTTGCAAAACATGCTCCATTTTCTTTGCCATTGCTTCCCTATATGGGTAAGTATTAAATTTGCCAGCGGCTTTGTCACGAGCTGTTCTCTTCCGACTGCTCCAAATAATATTCACCTATCTTTTGCAAAGACCTTTGGTTGCCTTTATGTAAAAATTCATGATAAAAATACCCTTTTGGCAAGGCAGCTACATCTGCAAATATAAAAATCGTGCGTTGTTTCTGATCCTAGAATAGATAATTACATACAATGGAGGGCATTAAAAGTGAGTAAAAATAGGGCAGTATCCTATAATTAAAAAAATACTCCTGCTTGAAAACAAGTAAAAAAGCCCAGGGAGAAGCCATGTTACCAGGCTTGCCTTGCCTTGCCTTGCCTTGCCTTCCCTTTCCTTCCCTTCTCCCTTCTCCTTTCTCCCTTCTCACTTCTCCCTTCTTCTTTTTCTCCCTTCTCTTTGTCTCTAGCCAGGTTGGGACATGTCTCATGCTAGAAAATTAAGATTAAATAAATCATTTTTATTAAGCAAACAAAAAACTCTTTTGACGAAATTCGTTTCAGAATAGGACTCTGGTTAACTATTTTAGAGGTCTGAAAAGTCCTTATGGTTACTGTAGCTGCCAAACACTCAGCAAGTTTAAATTTTGTGTAGTAAGCTTGTCAATTAGGGCAGATGTTATGATTCCACTTGCATTTAGGGCATGGATATTTGAAAACATTAAATGTATTCAGGCTTGCTAGTACAGATGCCTAAGTTGGGCTCTTTGACTCATCTGAAGTCCAAGTTCAAGCCAGCTCTGTGATTCAGAGTATCTGTTATCTGTGTATGGCAGATCCTGGCTCCCTCCTTTATCAATCAAGTTGTCACAACCAAGTTAACCATCTGAAGTGTGAACAATGTAACTTACATGAGGCCTAATACGGAATCTGTAGCAAACACAGCACTAAATCCAGCTCTCTGATTTTGCCAGTTTATGATCTTCAGGGGAATCAACATGAAATAAGTGTTATGATCTGACCTGTGCTTAATTCATGTCTTGTGAGTATTTCTTGTGGAGCTTCCAGTATTAACTGATCAGTTTTTTTCTCTCACAGATTCTTGAAACTTTAAATAATAAAGAGAGTGTTTCTTTCGAGAGTTGATCTGTCAGGAATTCAGCATTCCAGAGGGAAACTGGGTGCAAGGGATTTAAAATTGAACTTCCCTTGAATCCACGGAAATTATTAATGCTTAAGTCTCAAGGCCATCTGTAACATCAATATAGAAATATGCAGTTCTCATCTGTTAAGATTGCTACATTACTTTAGTCTCTGGGATAGTTAGATGATTTCCACACTGAAGATAAAGATAAAAACTTCTTGTGAATACAATTCAACATTTGTTTATAATAACAGTTTTTCTAAGTACTTCACAATATAAATACTTTGGTGTGGTGGGTCAATATTGCAATTTTGTGGAAATGGAAAATTAAGTGTGTATGTCTAAATGCCTAGGAGAAGAAAAAGCAAGGTGGTGTAAGAAGACTTGGCTATTACTGAGTTAAAAGAAGGATCTTTTTTGTCCTGAGTCGTATCTACTCATCACCAGTACTAAGTTTTTAGGTAAGAGTCTGTCTGGGAGCTACAGTTCCTAGACTGTTAAGCTACATGTGAAGTCATAAATGTTTAAGGTCCTTATCATTAGCTAACGCTAATTCAATGGCTTCAGTCAAGACTTGGGTGAACAATTTTTTTCAGTTGCCTTTCTGCATGAAGTTGCACAAAATCATGTGGAGAGAACATTCAATTAAATTAGTCAAGAAAACCGTTCTTAGATCCCACTGCCAACTATGGCAGAGGGGAAAGGCCTCTAGAACATTTCTAGCACAGACTGCAATGCAATGTGAAAGTGGTAGAGTTATATCTGAGTGAACGTACAGATTGACTAGGTTGACTTAAGGGATTTTACCTCCCTACTCCATTAGCTCCACTCACTGCAGTGTAGTTTCTCAAGGATTTATGAACATTTAGAAGCCCCATCAGAGCAGACTTACGATCTCTGTGCCACATGCATGCGTCACTAAGCCAACGTGTGCACGTGCAGTATGCCTGATACATTCAGAATGTGCCTGATTTATTGTATGTTCTTTCATACTTTTCTCTTGGAATTTCCCTATCATTCAGTTCAAGCCTCTCTTTGCCCTTATTGATGTGCATTTGTATGCCCTAGAATGGTCAACTAGAAGGTATAGGCTCAGAGCAGAAAAGGGTGGATAAAATTATGTGCCATGTGTCACCCATGAACTAAGATAACATAATCAAAGTGGTCCATATGGACAAAAATTACAATATTCCAAGTGTGAAAAGTATAATTTCTTCTTTGTTTCTTTTTTCCTTCTATTGATTGCACTTACACAAGAAATAAATGGCATTTTAACAGCAACTGCATATTGGTATTTGCATCAAAGAGAGTAGACACAAAGAAACTATGCAGTTCAGGCAGTTCATGCTGTAGGATTATAAAATCTAAGGCCATATAACACAGGGGAAAAATACAGAGAGAATTCATTTGGTAAGAAATATCCGTACAAAAATGAACACATAAAAACACATTCTGTAGTAATATCAGTTCCAGAAAAGGAAGATCTATCAAATCTGAAGTATTTCCACTTACCTTAAGTTCATAGGTTTTGAGGACAGAAAAAGTACCTCTATGATACCTTCGTAATGAAGGGCAGAGAACTTTAACCTCTGCATATCACCAGGTATAGATTTCATGCAGTGATACTTGTCAGCCACCACTCTTCAAACTAAGGTGTGTTACAAACTGGGTTTACCAGTACAGCTAGGTTTACTGTTGCCAACTAGACCAAAGCAATATGCAGCTGGATTTAGGTAGCAGCGCTTTATATATCTGGGCACTGTAGAAAAAAACTTTAGGAAATGTAACATAATGGAGAAATACATAATCATAGAACCATAGAACTATAGAGTCCTAGAATGGTTTAGGTTGGATGGGCACTGTCCCACACCACATCCTTCTCTCTAAATTGGAGAGATATCAATTTGATGGATGGACCACTCGGTGGATAAAGAACTGACTGGATGGCCGCACACAAAGAGTTGTGGTCAGTGGCTCAATATCCGGCTGGAGACCGGTAACGAGTGGTGTCCCTCAGGGATCGGTGTTGAGACCGGTCTTGCTTAACATCTTCATCGCTGACATGGACAGTGAGATTGAGTGCACCCTCAGCAAGTTTGCCGATGACACCAACCTGTGTGGTTTGGTTGATATGCTGGAGGGAAGGGATGCCACCCAGAGGGACCTTGACATGCTTGTAATGTGGGCTGATGCCAACCTTATGAAGTTCAACCACGACAAGTGCAAGGTCCTACACCTGGGTCGGGGCAATCCCAGGCACAGCTACAGACTGGGCAAAGAAGAGATTCAGAGCAGCCCTGCGGAGAAGGACTTGGGGTGCTGGTCGATGAGAAAATGAACATGAGCCGGCTTCATTGGGCACTTGTAGCCCAGAAAGCCAACCGTATCCTGGGCTGCATCAAAAGGAGCGTGACCAGCAGGTCAAAGGAGGTGATCCTGCCCCTCTACTCTGCTCTTGTGAGACCTCACCTGGAGCATTGTGTGCAGTTCTGGTGTCCTCAACATCAAAAGGACATGGAACTGCTGGAACAAGTCCAGAGGAGGGCCATGAGGATGATCAGGGGACTGGAGCAGCTCCCGTATGAAGATAGGCTGAGGAAGTTGGGGCTGTTGAGCCTGGAGAAGAGAAGGCTGCGTGGGTACCTCATAGCAGCCTTCCAGTACCTGAAGGAGGCTTATAGGGTTGCTGGGGAGGGTCTCTTTGTCAGGGACTGTAGTGACAGGACAAGGAGTAACAGGTTAAAACTTAAACAGGGGAAGTTTAGATTGGATATAAGGAGGAAATTCTTTCCTGTTAAGGTGGTGAGGCACTGGAATCGGTTGCCCAAGGGGGTTGTGAGTGCTCCATCCCTGGCAGTGTTCAAGGCCAGGTTGGATGAAGCCTTGTGTGGGATGGTTTAGTGTGATGTGTCCCTGCTGATGGCAGGGGGGTTGGAACTAGATGATCTTGAGGTCCTTTCCAACCCTAACTATTCTATGATTCTATGACCTTTCAAGGTCATCTAGTTCCAACCCCTCTGTAATGGGCATCTTCAACTAGAACAGGTTTCTCTGAGCCATGTACCATATGCCCTTTAATGTTTCTAGTGATGAGTCAACTACAACCTGTCAAGGCAAACTGTTCAAGTGTTTCCCCACTCTCATCTTAAAAAAAATTTTCTTTATATCTAATAGGAAATATGCTGTACCCTGTACTATACCTGTTCCTTTTTTCAATAACAGTCTGGAGGAATTCTAGCAGAGATGGAGCAAATTTGGAATTTGTCTGATCTTCCCAGTGCAGTCAATAGTTTAAAATCTAATTAGGAGTTAGGTCACCCAAAAGCAATGTTTGCAGAAGCATCTAGGCAGCTTAAGAGAAAAAAAGTCTTAATTTTAAATGCGACATCAGTATATGGGAGCCTAAGTCCCTTAAGACTCCACCTTTGAAAAATGGGACTTAATTTAAATTTGGCCAACTCAGTTCATCTGGTTTCACCCTGAAGTTATCTCAGTTCTATTATTTTTACTTACTGTAGGAATCATATTTTGAAATGGACAAGACTAATTTTATTTTGTCATCTTTCTTCTCCAGTTCATCTTCTATGTTTTATACCTTTTAAAACATTATTCTAAAAACAAACCCCTGAAGTTGTACACAGCTCTTGCCCAGTACATCATTGATATTTTTTTAATTTCTCACCCTTAATTCAATTTAGCCTTAAGCCTAATTATTTTTTTTTTCATTAAGAATGCTTATGTTAATGAAATCCTAAGGAACGCATCCTTGTAGAGCTTTGCTAAATCTAATTTTATTAAAAAATATTATATTAAAATCTTTTTTGTATAGTAATTTACACTAAATATTTCTACATTTTTCTTTGGAGATCTCATTTGTAAACACTTTTTTTTTCTTTTCACCATTCATAGATAAAACTGTTTAAAAAAAAAACCTAAAAAATTAGGAAATATTCAAGTACCTGATTTATTCTTTGGTCAGGACAATCCTTATACTTAAATCTCAGGTTCATTGTATTCCTACAGATGAGAAGGTAATATATAATGACAATCTTTGTTCTCTAGGTTTGGAAATATGTAAAGGATGCTGTAGAAGTAATTAAACACAACCTACTCATAATCCAGAATCAATAACATGATTTATTTTCCTATCATACATCATAAATTAATAATAGTTAACATGAGTTGTAGAATCAATCTACCCTAGTTTTAATTTTCTAAAAGTTTGGTATTTATTCTAAACCACTTGCTTACTCTCTTCCGTTAGGCACTGGAACAATAGTCAGCTTCAAAGAAGGCACCTATTTTAGCATAGATTTTAGCTTTCCAAGCATACCTCTCTCATTTTACAAGAGATAATGTTTTTATTTAAGACTAGGTTCAATTAACAAACTTCTTAGAAGAAAGACACAAAACAAACCAAAAAATTATCCAAAATCTGTGTTCTACCATCTACATGGTTTACTATTCATAAATGGCTGGCTGTAATAATGAGTCTTAATTATTAAATATTAAATTTTTACTACTGACCTATAGAGCTGATTCGAAGTCCACTTTGAAAGTATTTCAGCTGCTAAAAGCCTATTCTGATTGTGTTTTAAATTAAGATCAAATAGACAAACAAATTAAAAAAGATCCTTACAAAAATAGATGCATTTGTTCCTGACACCTTAGAAGATAATACCCATGTTAGACTTCAGTAAAATGTGGGACAGAAAATATTAAACAGCTATAACTGCATAAAGTTATATATTCAAACAATGATGCAAGAAAGGTGTGGCCTTGTCAAGTCCTAGTTCATCATCATGTTGAAATTTCCTGAGATGTAATACAGTACTGTCACTGAGATAACTACAGACTACAAGTTATTTGTTTGCAACAGCTCTGGGTGCTTGGTTGCTCAGGTAAGAATAAAGGATGTATAGGGAGTCAATGCTTTTGTATAGGAATTCTGGCAGTTTATTATAAGGGTATTGTTAGCCTCACTGCTCTTTAATCATAAGCAGATCATCAGAAAGTGAAAAATCTTTTTCCATCTGTGAACAGGATCAGCCGGCAAACAGCTATTTTAGGGTCACTTTCAATAAGGATGCTGTCACCTTTTTTCAAAAGCTGAAGGTTTTACAGTAGTCTGCTTATTGTATCATTCAACACATTTTAAAGACATATTTCTGCAAAAAATCAAGTATACAAACCCATAATTTTCTTTAAGCAAAGTTATCTGCTCATCATCTCCCTACTTCTCCCAAGTCAGCCCCAACTGATAACATTTTCTAGAAAATTGGCATG
This sequence comes from Lathamus discolor, assembly GCF_037157495.1. Taxonomy (NCBI): domain Eukaryota; kingdom Metazoa; phylum Chordata; class Aves; order Psittaciformes; family Psittacidae; genus Lathamus; species Lathamus discolor. Next base: position 104,678,497 of record NC_088909.1, on the reverse strand, counting down.
ATAAGTCACCTGAACTGCTACTCACAATCTTTGAGTTTATTACAGTGTGTTCAAAACACATTGGTCATAACTATCAGCAACCTGCTTTAGCAGGTCTGATTCAAAGTATGGCTTTAAACTCTGCTTTGAGCAGGGGTTTGGACTGAGCAATCTCCAGACGACCAGTCCAACCTCAAACTGTCTATGACTCTTGGGCAGCTGAATACTATTGCTAAATTCAAAAGCATCTAGAGATATTAGACAGTTGAATTTTCGTACTTGTGTGAGCTGTGTGTCTACACTTCCATTATAGTCTGTGGTAATCCAGCTAATTCGATGAATGGAGACTGGAGAGGAACTCATCTGCCCACATGCAGGTGTCAGGTTTGAGGTTCTGAGGAGCAGAACTCCCATGGAGGTATTTAAGAGTTACCTGGTAAAATCTTGGCCACTGCACTTCTGAGCTAAACTCTACATTTCAGTTTTTTTAGAAGGGATCAAAGTTTCCATTTTGCCTCATATTAAGCACTCCGAAAAAATAGCATTGGAATGAAATGGACTCTTTGAAAACCTGTAAATTTCTCAAAAAATCCAAAGTAAGGGAAATGGTGGCTTCTCCATTTTGAAAACCCTTCAGGCTCAGTAATCTTGGCCTTTTTTCATGTTTCTTATCATTAAGGAAGAATCATCATCATCTTACACATGATATTTCTATTTACATCAATTTAAAAAATGTGTAAAACAGTGACCGTTCTGAATAAGGGAGTCCTAAGTTAAGTGATTAAAAAAAATCTGGGATGGCTAAACTAGCTTCTCTTCTCAGCATTTCCATGAAATTTAGAAAAAAAACCCTTTTGTTAAGGAAATAGTAACCTTGTCATTCTGGACATTCAAAAATAAGTGAAAATGTAACATATCAAGTTGCAGTTCACTCCAAGTGCATTTCTCTGACAACTTTCCTCTCCATTAAATTAATTTTCTTTGGCCACTGAGATTATGAATATGATTCCCTTGAGTAGTGATTAGAACTCTTACCTGAGTCAGGTCAGCTTTCCAACCTTTCTTCAGAGGTGTTTAATATCTTTTATCCAATTACTGTCTAATTTAAAGTCAATGGGGTTTAGTGTTTTAAGTGACTTCAGTACTTCAGAAACTGTCCTTATGAGGAAAGTCCTTTCTCATTTATGTAAAACTAATAGCGCTAGTAGTTAAGTGCTAAATGAAAACTCATAGAAGAAAGAAAGGAAAAAGTTTGGGGAATTTTGGCAACTGTTTCCTTTGATGATGAAAAGGTCTGCTTCTTCTTTAATATTAAGGGGTATAAATTAAAATTAAACTTGGGATACATCTGGTATGTGTGTCAGTAAAATCCACTTCAAACTTTTATTGGGGACCTTACTTTCTCTTTACTGACAAGAATTATTTATATTTCAAATTACAACTCAAAAATGTCCTAAACCAGTTAAAATTGTTCAGTAGCTTTGCAAACAAGAATTATATTAGTCTGTTGACGTTGTGCACATTTTGAATTGCACACAGAAAACAGGAAATGACAAAGTGAAGAGCGAACTTCTTTTTAGGTGCGAAGCCTTAAATTGGCTGATAAATTTGCTTTGCTACCTCAGCATATTTTCATATCTGACTGTTAACTGCATATAGCAAGTGTCTAATATTTGTGTTTCTGCTGAACAACCTTGGAGATTTTTTGTAAGTAAATACTCTCAAGATATGTGTGTGGCTATCGTATCAGTTTTAGTTATTGCATTCTCCTGTGTATTCTAAACTGAATGTATGTGTGCGAGAGAGTGACATTTTGTATTGACTGAGACAAGTTTAACAACCTCCAGTGGCTCAGGTGCCATCACAGTAATTCCACATCTCATCCAATTTGTGTAGAAATGGAACTCTGTGGTTTTTGAAGTTTTGATATAATAGAGAATAGAAGGACCATCTGAAAGATCTGGTTAAGTTAATATAATGGGGCATATATTTCAATACAAAGGTTTGCTGTTATCCATCCTTCTCACAGCTTCAGGGAATTTGTTGCAAATTTAAGAAGATAATGTGGTGGTCTGTATGATGCAATGTAATGGTGAAGATCTGAGATAACGATCAGCAAGGCAGGGATCTCATTTCTAGATCATAGTTCTCCTGCAAGCTTTTATTCTTTAGTTGTCTACAGAAAAATTTAAAAAACTTTATTGTGCTGCTTTAAAATACAAAGACATTATGCTGAAAAGAAAAAACCTTGTATTGCATGTGTGTGTTCTGAGATGTTCTTTTTCTCTGTCAGTGTGATGTTTACAAAACAAAACAATACAAGCAAGCAAAACCAAAAGCTAATGACTAAAAAACATCTCACCTGCCTTTTTCTAGATTGCCATGTTTCACATAAGCATAGGAAAATCCATGAGTCCTTTCTTCACTGCGTTTTATAGTTCACAATTTATCTCCTCTAAGGAAGTCACCCTTCTAATGCAACATTTTCATATATTTTGTATTCATTAAGCTCAAATATGGCTACATGAGCTGTGTGAAATGCCAGTCAAGACTTGACAAAATTAATCACAGAAAGATGTTTATCAAAATATATATACAGAAAAATGTTTATCAAAAATAACCGATACATATACAGATGATGTTTATCAAAAATAACCTAAGTTAGATTGGTCAGTAATCTTAGAGATCAGAAAAATCCTGAAAAATCATATATAACTTTAGAGATTTCTGTTCTTATTAATTATATTTTTTTATGATATTCACTAGAGGTTCTACTTTACAAGCTTTTAGTGAATTTATCTCTCGCAGAAAGGTACAAGACAAGTACTAATGTCTCAGGGAGTTGATACAGATTATCATTTTTTTTTACCACTGAACAGTTAAGGTCTCAGTTATCAACAGCTTTCCTCACTGTTTGTTCTCTAACTTATCTGCTTTCCCAAGCAGACGGATATTTTACATCCTTGCCATACTGGCATAAAAAGTAATGCAAGGAGCAGTTTACAGAGCAGCAATTGTGTATTCATATGTTTGTGTGTCTATATATACGAACACCTACGCATGAAACCTGATGTCTATGTCTATGGTTTTACTACTTGTGTGTGTTAAGGCAGACTTGTATTTTTCTCCATTCAGTCCTGGGGCCCCCAAAGAAGATGGATGTCGACCTGTTGGAATGTGTTCAGAGGAGGGCCATAAAGATGATCAGAGGGCTGGAACACTTCTCCTATGGGGACATGCTGAGAAAGTTGGGCTTGTTCAGCTGGAGAAAAGAAGGCTTCAGTGATGATTCTATGATTCCATTGATGTCAGTAAGACATTTCTACATATCAGTGTTGTTTAAGACTAAAACTAGAAGGCTGTTTCTAGTAATAGAAACTCACCAGGTTATGCTCACTCACTCTTTAGCTGATATTGCCAGCTATGATGTCAGCATACGTCCACTAGAAAGTGGACCCAGACTATTAATTCATCTAGGTTAACAGACTCTAGGTAGAGTTTTCCCTTTAAACATACGGAGTCATATGGTCTCTCTCTTTTAGGCATTTTGATATTTATTCTTTGGTATCTAAACAAGATCGATCTTTTCATGCAACATTTCTTCTTTGTTAGGTATGAAAATGCTTAACACCACTTTACTACAGCTAAGAGCTCAGGGTCTGGACAAAGTCTTATTAGATCTATGATTAAATTTTCAGCATGTAAAAGAGTACTGCAAGATAGACTAAAATGTAAACATAAAAGCATAAATGTTAATTTACACACAATGTCAAAATGTATGCTGTACCTTCACAGTAAGTACAAGGTGGTTTATTCCCACCTCCACAGAGTGCCCCAACTTTCCTGTTAAGGCATTCCTTTTGTTTTTTTTTTTTTTTCCCTCTATATCTATGTATTTATCTCTAAACCAAAATTCAGATTATTTAATACTATCAGAAGATGAAGTTAAAATCAGTGTTTTCTCTTATTTTGCCTTGAGTTGGTATGGAATGTATCCTGTTGTTTGGTAAATGCTTGATACAGAAATATTTGACCTTCTTAAAGTGTGTAATTGAACACATCTCCCACATGTTTGCAAAGTGCTCAAACTACTAAGATGTTAATTTAAAGAAAAGACGACAACCATTAATCTGCTTGAAAAGAGAGGTGGATACCACTGCAGCACACAGATACGCTTATTACTATAAATGCTTATAAGGCCTTTCAAGATTGTCTTCTAGAATTAGATCCTCAGGAGACTCGAACAGAAGAAAGCCCAGTTGCTGCATAGTAATCAATATCAGGTATGAGCTGGGCTGCTCATCTCTGCCAAACCTTAATATAGTTATAGGGACCTGCAGAACTTTAAACTAAAGAAGTCAGGTGCCACAGGATTTTAAGCTCTTTGGACATTAGGGGTCAGCTAAGGATGACAGTTTAAGTGCTTACTGTACATTTTGTGTAAGTCCTAGATTAGATACTCAAGTCCTTATATCCCATTGGGTCCTAAGTCTTTGATGCATTGCACTAAGCCGAGGCATTCAGCTGACATTCTTAGTCACTTAAGCTCCTGATAGAGGGAAGCCAGGCCACCTGTAATCTGAATCACTCTTTTGAGTTCTCCATCTTTGTCAATTGACTGCAGGAGAAACCCGGGGAGAACAAGCTTTCAGATGTAGATGTCTTTAGGTATGACTTTAAAACTTAAAGTTAGGTGAAATGTGCCAAAACATCATCGCTTAGTGCCGAAAGTCACAGAACAACTTTCGTGTGAAAAAGAATTAAAACTCTGCTCATGGAGTCCAAAATCCAATGCTTTAAACTACCCCCCCCACACACACATGCACTTTGTTAATATCTCCCTGCCTCAATTTACATGGCTTTCAAGGCCATGCTTATACAGCAGGAATATACGGAGTCTTCATTAAAATAAAACTGGCACAACTCTTGAATGAAAGTTAGGACAGAGTGCAAATGAAGAGTGACAAAACCTATTCCACACCCATGCAAAATCATAGCTCAAGTACAGTTTTTATCACTTGATCTAAGTTGTCAGTGCAGCAGAAAAAGATTTTCTTTCATTTAAAAGTTACAAAGTGTCATTATCTATTTGATCTTAAAGTCAGCCATTGCTGTCAAACCACTGCATCTGTAGCAGCACATTTCAGTGCTTGCAGTTTACTAAAATCTAGGCTGGCATTTTACATTAGCAAGACTATATAAAAAGCTTTAGCAAATTGCCAAGACCCATTTCCCCTATCCTCCTACTTTAAGCATTACCTGGGCTTATATCACTGTTAATGTGAAACACTTGCTCACAGCAGCAAGTGGCAATTCTGGGTACATCAAACCCCAGGTGAGGAGTAATTATGATTCAATGTCAAGATTAATGTTCTCATAACTTTAAAATATGGCTGACATGACAAAGCCCCCCTGCTGTCAGAGGACAGCCCAGACACAAATGCGTTAGAACAACTCCAGCATTTCCCTCAGCATCCTCAGTGCCAGGCAAGTCTCTAGCTGGTTCTCAAATAATGACGGAAAAAGCACTGGAAAAAAAGAAGAAAGATAAGGACAGATGGGATGAAAATAAAACAGAATGACCTATCCATGCACAAATTGCTATGTGGGAGCAGTGGGAAAGGAGTGTTGCAAGATGAAACAAATAACTTCAGTTTAGTTTTAAAAGTGCCCATAGTTAGAAATGTTTGGGACTTCAATGGGAAATAAATTCCAAAGAGTTCTGCAAGCTCTTTGATGAATGTGCAGAATTGTCTCCTTGTCTTCTCATTACCAGTTAACAAAAAAAAAAAAAAAAAAAAAAAAAAAGAATAATAAAACAGAAGATCTGACAATTCAAGCAATCGCCTTTAGCTTCTGTTGTTTTCCATTAGCAACGGGAACATTCTTTATTAGTGAAACAAAAAACCTGGTTTCCAAAGTTACTGCTGAGTACTGCAGCATGCCAGGACCTGATTCGATTGTTCTAAGAGCAGCTAAGAAAGGTGGTTAGAGACAGTTTTCAATGCTTTATTTGTCCCAATTATCTGTTCCTGCCTATTGGTGTGAATGAAACATCATGGCATTGTTTATCACAGGCTTTATATTTGCTACTAACACTGTTGTTTATTACTCTGAACATGTTGTATGCAGTCAATGAGGGTTCTGCTATTCTTTCCTGCTAATCCTTATAAGCTTTCAGACCCATTTCTTTTTTCTTTCACAGTAAAATTGCACAATTCTGAGTCAATGAAGCTTCCTCTCACAGTTTTTTATTTGAAACTTGCCTGTAATCCATTAGGTTAAGATTTCTGGCCTTATTTTAGAACTGTCCTTATTTATAATCCAGACAGATCAAAAGCTTGGATGTCATCCATCCAAATATGTTGAAATTGCATGTTAATTCAATTGTAATAATAATCATCTGAAAATTTCAACACTGTTTCACTCATGTGAACAGTTCCTGTGAGTTTGATTCTCTCTTTGGACATTGGATTCCATTGTAATCCTATCAATTTCAGGAAAATATGTAAGAAACTGTGAAAGAAATTGGTGCAGATCCAGCTCAATAATCCCATGGGTGTCTAAACAGGCTTTTCTAAGTGTAAAAGCAGAACTAATGGAGTCAAAGTTTACCAGAATGGGTCCTCTCTAAACTAAGATATAACAGTAGAGATAATTAGGCATAATTCATGACAACAATGATCAGAACCATCTTCCTATAGTACTTTGAGGTTTTTACAGACTTCACAGCAAGGACATCTGAATATAACTGTTCTGCAAAAATCATTGGACATGGCACCAAAGCACTACTAGTGAAATAAAAGGTTATGGCAACTAAGTGCTGCACCACAATGAGCCATCTCACGCAACAGATTAATCAGAATATCATAATGAGATTGTTTATCTGCTTTGCACATAATCTGATGAGCAGTTACTTTATCATGGGGACATTTCAAGTATCTCCCAATATCATTTTAGGAATTTGCTGAGATGAATGAGGCTGTTTTCCCCTGAAGTGGAAATTAGAGGGAAAAATGTGTAAAGCAGTCTGTTTAAAACAAAATGTTGGGTTTTTGCAGGATGGGGAATGGGGTGGTGGTTGTCATTTTTTAATGTAAAAAAATTTAATTTCCATATAGTCTAATACTTTTGTTTCAGCTGTTTAAATTATTTTATTTCTACTTTCTAATGTTGATGTATTTAGTTTCCCCTGCTTAGATTATCTTCATATATATACCCACATAGTAATAATATTTACACATTTACTGTTACCAAATAAAATTTGCAGCATGTGAAATTAACATTGACATTTTAACAGAAACAAACAAAAAAAATCTACATTAGAAATATTTTTTTCCCTTTTATTAAAATATTTTTCCTTTAGGAAAATTGAATGTTTCAACACTGTTAGTATGAAATGGAAAAGTCAAAATGACTTGCCTTAACATTCTTTAAGTATTTCATCCAATTACAAGCCAATCCAAAAGAAAGCTTCAACAAAAAAAAAAAAAGCCAAAAACAAAAACCCACGACATTTTAATGCAAAACTGTCTTAGTACAGACTTTAAAGCTTTTTATAGTTGCAAATATGTTCAGTAAGTGGACAATTTTTGGTGACATTTGTCTGTGCATTATGCATATATCAGTCAGATTTTTAATGTTTTGTTAACAATGACAAACACTTTGTGAGCTCAGATGTAAAAGCGGTTAAGTAATGTCTACAGAAACGTCAGACATCTAATATAACTGGGCTGTAGTCCATGACTAGGAGTCCTACAAACTATTGCACTATCAGTAATAGAAGGCAAAGCGACAAATGCACCCTTTAGTATCTAGAACTGTTGAGCGAGCTACCTCACAGTGTGTTTTACATCTGTATGTCAATTCGGGTCATTATACTAAAAGATCACAACACATGCTTCTCTAAGAAGTGACTTGGTTTGCTAGATCGGTTGACAGGTTTCACCACTAGTCTCTGAACAGAAAGATATCTAAAGAGCAAAAGACAAAGAGAGTGTCTACGTTAAAATAGGATTATGGGTTGCTGCATCCCAGCTAGAAGGAAGTGCAGCAGAAGGGCCAGGAGACCTCCTTGGATGGATAAGGAGCTGCTGAGGAAAATTCAAAGGAAAAAAGAGGCTTATAAAAAGCGGAAGTAAGGACAGGCGGCCTGGGTAGAGCACAGGGATGTTGTCCGGGAAGCTAGGGAACAGGTTAGGAAGGCTAAGGCCCAGTTAGAATTAAACTTGGCTAGGGATGTTAAGGATAACAGGAAGGGATTCTACAGGTACATGGCAAACAAAAAACAGACTAGGGACAACATAGGCCCCCTGAGGAAGCTCTCAGGAGAACTGGCTAAACAGGATTTGGAGAAGGCTGAGGTTGTTAATGACTTCTTTGCCTCAGTCTTCACTGGCAAAGGCTCTGACAGCACCACCCAAGTCTTAGAAGGTAGACACAGGGACTGTGAGAATGAAGACCTTGGGCCCACTGTAGGAAGTTGCTAAGACACTGGCCATCATATTTGAAAAATCATAGCAGCCAGGTGAAGTTCCGAACGACTGGAAAAAGGGAAATATAACCCCCATTTTCAAGAAGGGGAAAATGGAAGACCCGGGGAATTACAGACTAGTCAGTCTCACCTCTGTGCCTGGTAAAATCTTGGAGGACATTCTCATGGAAGGCATGTTACAGACCGCCTGATCAAGGAGAACCTGTGGATGAAGCACTCTACAGACAGATAGGAAAAGCCTCACGATCGCAGGCCCTTGTTCTCATGGGGGACTTCAACCACCCTGACATCTGGTGGAATGATGGTACTGCACGGTACAAGCAATCCAGGAAGTTCGTTGATTGTGTGGAAGACAGCTTCCTTCTGCAAGTAATAGAGGAACCGACAAGGAGAGAGGAGCCAGTCTTAACCTTCTGCTCACCAACAGGGAAGGGCTTGTTGAGAATGTGGTGCTCCAGGGCAGCCTTGGATGCAGCAATCACGAGATGGTTGAATTTAGAATAATAGAATCATAGAATAGTTAGGGTTGGAAAGGACCTCAAGATCATCTAGTTCCAACTCCCCTGCCATCAGCAGGGACACATCACACTAAACCATCCCACACAGGGCTTCATTCAACCTGGCCTTGAACACCGCCAAGGATGGAGCACTCACAGCACTCACAGCCTCCCTAACAGCCATTCCAGTGTCTCACCACCCTAACAGGAAAGAATTTCCTCCTTATAGCCAATCTAAACTTCCCCTGTTTAAGTTTGAACCCGTTACCCCTTGTCCTGTCACTACAGTCCCTGACGAAGAGTTCCACCCCAGCATCCCTATAGGCCCCCTTCAGATACTGGAAGGCTGCTATGAGGTCCCCACGCAGCCTTCTCTTCTTCAGGCTGAACAGCCCCAACTTCCTCAGCCTATATTCATACGGGAGTGCTCCAGTCCCCTGACCATCTTCGTGGCCCTCCTCTGGACTTGTTCCAGCAGTTCCATGTCCTTTCGATGTTGAGGACACCAGAACTGCACACAATACTCCAGGTGAGGTCTCAGGAGAGCAGAGTGGAGGGGCAGGATCACCTCTTTAGACCTGCTGGTCATGCTCCTTTTGATGCAGCCCAGGATACGGTTGGCTTTCTGGGCTACAAGTGCCCAATGAAGCCGGCTCATGTTCATTTTCTCATCGACCAGGACCCCAAGTCCTTCTCCGCAGGGCTGCTCTGAATCTCTTCTTTGCCCAGTCTGTAGCTGTGCCTGGGATTGCCCCGACCCAGGTGTAGGACCTTGCACTTGTCGTGGTTGAACTTCATAAGGTTGGCATCAGCCCACATTACAAGCATGTCAAGGTCCCTCTGGGTGGCATCCCTTCCCTCCAGCATATCAACCAAACCACACAGCTTGGTGTCATCGGCAAACTTGCTGAGGGTGCACTCAATCTCACTGTCCATGTCAGTGATGAAGGTGTTAAGCAAGACCGGTCTCAACACCGATCCCTGAGGGACGCCACTCGTTGCCGGTCTCCAGACAGACATTGAGCCATTGACCACAACTCTTTGTGTGTGGCCATCCAGCCAGTTCTTTATCCACCGAGTGGTCCATCCATCAAATTGATATCTCTCCAATTTAGAGAGAAGGATGTCGTGTGGGACTTTGCACAAGTCCAGGTAGATGACATCAACAGCTTTACCCTTGTCCATCAGTTCTGTAGCCCCATCATAGAAGGCCACCAAATTGGACAGGCAGGATTTCCCCTTAGTGAAGCTATGCTGGCTGTCACCAAACACCTTGTTGTTTTTCATGAGCCATAGCATGCCTTCCAGGAGAATGTGCTCCAAGATTTTACCAGTCACATAGGTGAGACTGACTGGTCTGTAATTCCCCGGGTCTTCCATTTTCCCCTTCTTGAAAATGGGGGTTATATTTCCCTTTTTCCAGTCGTCGGGAACTTCACCTGACTGCCATGATTTTTCAAATATGATGGCCAGTGGCTTAGCAACTTCATTCGCCAGCTCCTTCAGGACCCGCAGACGGATTTCATCAGGTCCCATGGACTTGGGCACATTCAGATTTTTAAGCTGGTCTCGAACCAGATCCTTTCCTACAGCGGGCCCAAGGTCTTCATTCTCACAGTCCCTGCGTCTACCTTCTAAGACCTGGGTGGTGCAGTCAGAGCATTTGTCAGTGAAGACTGAGGCAAATAAGTTAGGCACATTCAGATTCTAACTGGGCCTTAGCCCTCCTAACTTGGTCCCTAGCTTCCCGGACCACATCCCTGTACTCTGCCCAGGACACCTGTCCTTGCTTCCACTTTTTATAAGCCTCTTTTTTCCTTTGAATTTTCCTCAGCAGCTCCTTATCCATCCAAGGAGGTCTCCTGGCCCTTCTGCTGCACTTCCTTCTAGTTGGGATGCAGCACTCCTGAGCTTGTAGCAGGTGTACCTTGAATATCAACCAAGAGTCTTGGGCCCCCTGCCCTCTAGGGCTATATCCCATGGAACCTTACTAAGCAGGTTCCTGAATACACCAAAGTCTGTTCTTTTGGAGTCCAGGGCTGTGAGCTTGCTACACGCTCTTCTCACTGTCCTGGGGATCTCAATTGCTGAGGTGAGTAGCTCGAGAGAGGACGCCTTTAACACCGGAGCGGGGGAGAGATCAGCGTCCAGGAGCCTCAACTCGGAGTGGCCAGAGCTACCGAGGGAGCTTCAAGTCCTCGACAGGACCTGACCAGGAGCCGGCAGCTCCTTGGACGCGAGCCACTGACTCACAAGGGGGAGGAGCCAGGAGCAGCGGCACCAACCCTGAGTGGTTAAAAACCTGCCCCAGGGAGCTCGGCGAACAGAGCGGGATGAGGCAGTTTGCATGGGCAGGCGAGCGGGATGGTGAGCACCCGTCGTATGACCAGGGCCCAGTCTGGGAGCTCTGCTCTGGCTGCCCCGGCAGTGGCCAGCGTAGGCACCCAGACAGAGCTGATGAGAGGGGAGGCTGCAGTGCAGAGTTCGGAGTGTAGAGGGTGCCTGCCCTGGTCTGGTGAAGGAAAGGTGCACGATGGGCAGGGCACTCGGTGCTCCCCGGGGGAGGTAATCCAGCAGCAGGGGCTGAGCTGCAGAATGCTATTAGCGGGCTTCAAGATGTCAGGGGAGCTGAGAGGAAGCAGAGCTGCTTGCTCCAGCCCCATATTGTGCGGGGGCCTCAAGCATCCATTGTAGCTCATGGAGGAAAGAAGGAGGCCACTAACCCGGGAAATTGGGAATTAGTGACAAAGAAAAATAACAAAAGAAGGAGGAAAAAGACAATTAAAAGCAAGGGGCTTCCTCCTAAATCTGTTGTCCCCACACAGAACCACTTTGCTGTCCTGCAGGACACTAACGAGGAAACGCACTTGCACCACAAACAGCCGGATTATGCACAGGTAAAGATCTCTACTGGTGCTACAAAGAAAAAGCGGTGGGTCGTAGTAATAGGGGACTCTACTTTGTAAGGGACGGAATCACTCGTCTGTCGGCCTGACCCTGTCTCGAGGGAGGTGTGCTGCCTACCAGGGGCACGGATCAGGGATGTTACAGAGAGGCTGCCTGCTCTAGTAAGTTCCATGGACTATTACCCACTCCTGGTGATCCATGTAGGTGCTAGGGATATAGGTAGTAGTAGACTGGGGACCATAAAGAAAGACTACAGAGCCCTGGGAGAGGTGGTTAGGGGCTCCGGTGCTCAGACAGTCTTTTCATCAATTCTCCAGGACAGAGGGGAGGACCAAGAAAAAGCTAGGAGGATTGGCCAGGTTAATAAATGGTTAAAAGGGTGGTGTCATAGTCAGGGGTTTGGGTGTCTTGAACATAGGACTGAAGTTAGTAGGCCAGGTGTACTGGGGGCTGGTGGAGCTGCTCTGGTAAAGAAGGGGAAGAACAGTTTTGGTAGGAGGCTTGCCAGACTGGTCAAGGAGGCTTTAAACTAGATGTGTTGGGGGAGGGGGACATCATTCCATCCCAACACACCCAGTCAGTTGCCAACACCTATAATAAATGCTCAGAACAATGTAGATATATTCCGGCTGCTCCAGCCAACAAGCCGGCTTCAATTGGAGCTCGGCTCAGATGCCTCTATACAAACGCCCGTAGCATGGGGAACAAACAAGAGGAATTAGAGATGTGTGCACGTCTACGGGGGTGTGATATAATAGACATCACAGAAACATGGTGGGATGGCTCCTATGACTGCAGTGTCGGAATGGAAGGTTACAAGCTCTTTAGAAAAGACAGGCCTGGCAGGCGGGGAGGGGGAGTTGCCCTTTATGTTAGGGATAGGCTGGAGAGTATGGAACTCTGTCTGGGGACAGGTGAGCAGTTTGCAGAGGGTTTGTGGGTCAGGGTTAAAGTGAAAACAGCCGTGGGAGACATTACTGTAGGGATCTGTTACAGACCGCCTGATCAAGGAGAACCTGTGGATGAAGCACTCTATAGACAGATAGGAAAAGCCTCACGCTCGCAGGCCCTTGTTCTCATGGAGGATTTCAACCACCCTGACATCTGTTGGAACGATGGCACTGCACGGCACAAGTAATCCAGGAAGTTCCTCGATTGTGTGGAAGACAACTTCCTTCTGCAAGTAATAGAGGAGCCGACAAGGAGAGATGCCATGCTTGACCTTGTGCTCACCAACAGCGAAGGGCTTGTTGAGAATGTGGTACTCCAGGGCAGCCTTGCATGCAGTGATCACGAGATGGTCGAATTTGAGATCCCAAGGACAGTGAGAAGAGCGTGTAGCAAGCTCACTGCCCTGGACTTCAAAAGAGCAGACTTTGGCCTCTTCAGGAACCTGCTTAGTAAGGTTCCATGGGATATAGCCCTGGAGGGCAGGGGGGCCCAAGACTCTTGGTTGATATTCAAGGATCACTTGCTACAAGCTCAGGAGTGCTGCATCCCAGCTAGAAGGAAGTGCAGCAGAAGGGCCAGGAGACCTCCTTGGATGGATAAGGAGCTGCTGAGGAAAATTCAAAGGAAAAAAGAGGCTTATAAAAAGTGGAAGCAAGGACAGGTATCCTGGGCAGAGTACAGGGATGTTGTCCGGGAAGCTAGGGACCAAGTTAGGAGGGCTAAGTCCCAGTTAGAATTAAACCTGGCTAGGGATGTTAAGGATAAAAGGAAGGGATTCTACAGGTACATGGCAAACAAAAAACAGAGTAGGGACAACACAGGCCCCCTGAGGAAGCTTTCGGGAGAACTGGCTGCACAGGATTTGGAGAAGGCTGAGGTTCTGAATAACTTATTTGCCTCAGTCTTCACTGACAAATGCTCTGACTGCACCACCCAGGTCTTAGAAGGTAGACGCAGGGACTGTGAGAATGAAGACCTTGGGTCCGCTGTAGGAAAGGATCTGGTTCGAGACCAGCTTAAAAATCTGAATGTGCCCAAGTCCGTGGGACCTGATGAAATCCGTCTGCGGGTCCTGAAGGAGCTGGCGAATGAAGTTGCTAAGCCACTGGCCATCATATTTGAAAAATCATGGCAGTCAGGTGAAGTTCCCAACAACAGGAAAAAGAGAAATATAACCCCCACTTTCAAGAAGGGGAAAATGGAAGACCCGGGGAATTACAGACCAGTCAGTCTCACCTATGCCTGGCAAAATCTTGGAGCACATTCTCCTAGAAAGCATGCTAAGGCACATGAAAAACAAGGTGTTTGGTGACAGCCAGCATGGCTTCACTAAGGGGAAATCCTGCCTGTCCAATTTGGTGGCCTTCTATGATGGGGCTACAGAACTGATGGACAAGGGTAAAGCTGTTGATGTCATCTACCTGGACTTGTGCAACGCGTTTGACACGGTCCCACACAACATCCTTCTCTCTAAATTGGAGAGATATCAATTTGATGGATGGACCACTCGGTGGATAAAGAGCTGGCTGGCTGGCCGCACACAAAGAGTTGTGGTCAATGGCTCAATATCCGGCTGGAGACCGGTAACAATTGGTGTCCCTCAAGGATCGGTGTTGGGACCGGTCTTGTTTAACACCTTCGTCGCGGACATGGACAGTGAGATTGAGTGCACTCTCAGCAAGTTTGACGATGACACCAAGCTGTGTGTGGTTTGGTTGATATGCTGGAGGGAAGGGATGCCATCCAGAGGGACCTTGACACGCTTGTAATGTGGGCTGATGCCAACCTTATGAAGTTCAACCACGACAAGTGCAAGGTTCTACGCCTGGTTCGGGGCAATCCCAGGCACAGCTACAGACTGGGCAAAGAAGAGATTCAGAGCAGCCCTGTGGAGAAGGACTTGGGGGTGCTGGTTGATGAGAAAATGAACATGAGCTGGCCTGAGGATTGGCGGATGGCAAAGGTCACACCAATCTATAAGAAGGGCAAGGAGGAGGACCCGGGTAATTATAGACCGGTCAGCCTTACCTCCATCCCTGCAAAGGTGATGGAACAACTTATTCTTGACTCCATCACTAGGCATATCAAGGATGAGGGGGTCATTAAGAACAGCCAACATGGTTTTATGAGGGGGAAGCCATGTATGACCAACCTTATAGCCTTCTATGAGGAAGTGACTAGGTGGAGGGATGATGGTAGAGCGGTAGATGTAGTTTTTCTTGATTTCAGTAAGGCATTTGATACTGTCTCCCACAGCATCCTCATAGATAAGCTAAAGAAGTGTGGGCTTGACGATCAAGTAGTGAGGTGGATCGAGAACTGGTTGAAAGGAAGAAGGCAGAGAGTTGTGGTCAATGGCGCAGAATCTAGCTGGAGGTCTGTGACTAGTGGAGTTCCTCAGGGGTCGGTGCTGGGACAGGTGCTGTTTAATATTTTCATCAATGACCTGGATGAGGGAACTGAGTGCGCCATCAGCAAGTTCGCTGATGACAAAAAACTGGGAGGAGTGGCTGACACACCAGAAGGCTGTGCTGCCATTCAGCGAGACCTGGACAGGCTGGAGAGTTGGGCGGGGAGAAACTTGATGAAATTTAACAAGGGCAAGTGTAGAGTCTTGCATCTGGGGAAGAACAACCCCATGTACCAGTACAGGTTGGGGGGTGACCTGCTGGAAAGTAGCGAAGGGGAAAGGGACCTGGGGGTCCTGGTGGATAGGAGGATGACCATGAGCCAGCAATGTGCTCTTGTGGCCAAGAAGGCAAATGGCATCTTAGGGTGCATTAGAAAGGGAGTGGTTAGTAGGTCAAGAGAGGTTCTCCTCCCCCTCTACTCAGCCTTGGTGAGGCCGCATCTGGAATATTGCGTCCAGTTCTGGGCCCCTCTGTTCAAGAAGGACAGGGAATTGCTTGAAGGAGTCCAGCGCAGAGCCACAAAGATGATTAAGGGAGTGGAACATCTCCCTTATGAGGAGAGGCTGAGGGAGCTGGGTCTCTTTAGCTTGGAGAAGAGGAGACTGAGGGGTGACCTCATCAATGTTTACAAATATGTGAAGGGTAGGTGTCAGGATGATGGAGCTAGGCTTTTTTCAGTGATATCCAGTGATAGGACAAGGGGCAATGGGTGTAAACTGGAGCATAGGAAGTTCCACGTTAACATCAGGAAGAACTTCTTTACTGTAAGAGTGACAGAGCACTGGAACAGGTTGCCCAGGAGGCTTGTGGAGTCTCCTACACTGGAGATATTCAAGGCCCGCCTGGACAAGTTCCTGTGTGATGTACTGTAGGTTACCCTGCTCTTGCAGGGGGGTTGGACTAGATGATCTTTTGAGGTCCCTTCCAACCCTTGGGATTCTGTGATTCTGTGATTCAGTGGGCACTTGCAGCCCAGAAAGCCAACCGTATCCTGGGCTGCATCAAAAGGAGTGTGACCAACAGGTCGAAGGAGGTGATGATACTGTCTCCCACAGCATCCTCATAGATAAGCTAAGGAAGTGTGGGCTTGACGATCAAGTAGTGAGGTGGATCGAGAACTGGTTGAAAGGAAGAAGGCAGAGAGTTGTGGTCAATGGCGCAGAATCTAGCTGGAGGTCTGTGACTAGTGGAGTCCCTCAGGGGTCGGTGCTGGGACCGGTGCTGTCTAATATTTTCATCAATGACCTGGATGAGGGAACTGAGTGCACCATCAGCAAGTTCGCTGATGACACAAAACTGGGAGGAGTGGCTGACACACCAGAAGGCTGTGCTGCCATTCAGCGAGACCTGGACAGGCTGGAGAGTTGGGCGGGGAGAAACTTGATGAAATTTAACAAGGGCAAGTGTAGAGTCTTGCATCTGGGGAAGAACAACCCCATGTACCAGTACAGGTTGGGGGGTGACCTGCTGGAAAGTAGCGAAGGGGAAAGGGACCTGGGGGTCCTGGTGGATAGGAGGATGACCATGAGCCAGCAATGTGCTCTTGTGGCCAAGAAGGCAAATGGCATCTTAGGGTGCATTAGAAAGGGAGTGGTTAGTAGGTCAAGAGAGGTTCTCCTCCCCCTCTTCTCAGCCTTGGTGAGGCCGCATCTGGAATATTGCGTCCAGTTCTGGGCCCCTCTGTTCAAGAAGGACAGGGAATTGCTTGAAGGAGTCCAGCGCAGAGCCACAAAGATGATTAAGGGAGTGGAACATCTCCCTTATGAGGAGAGGCTGAGGGAGCTGGGTCTCTTTAGCTTGGAGAAGAGGAGACTGAGGGGTGACCTCATCAATGTTTACAAATATGTGAAGGGTAGGTGTCAGGATGATGGAGCTAGGCTTTTTTCAGTGATATCCAGTGATAGGACAAGGGGCAATGGGTGTAAACTGGAACATAGGAAGTTCCACGTTAACATCAGGAAGAACTTCTTTACTGTAAGAGTGACAGAGCACTGGAACAGGTTGCCCAGGGGGGTTGTGGAGTCTCCTACACTGGAGATATTCAAGGCCCGCCTGGACAAGTTCCTGTGTGATGTACTGTAGGTTACCCTGCTCTTGCAGGGGGGTTGGACTAGATGATCTTTTGAGGTCCCTTCCAACCCTTGGGATTCTGGGATTCTGTGATCCTGCCCCTCTACTCTGCTCTCCTGAGACCTCACCTGGAGTATTGTGTGCAGTTCTGGTGTCCTCAACATCGAAAGGACATGGAACTGCTGGAACAAGTCCAGAGGAGGGCCACGAGGATGATCAGGGGAGTGAAGCTGGCAGTCCTAAATATTCCATGTTTAGTTCTCTGAAGGGAAATGCTCTCTCTCTGTTAGAGATATTCAGCACATTGTCTATCGTCTCCGGGAAATTTACTATTTATTTAAGAATTTTTTTAAAAAGATAAGGTATGTTACATAAGCAATAGAATTAGAAATTCTTTCCATCTTGCACACCTATTTTGAGCTTTATCACACTGATGACATGAATTCATGTAGACATGTATCTTCCCATAAAATAAAAGATATGTGTGAACCCATCCTTACAACCAGAAATCAAAGGACTGAGGGAAAAAAAATTATAAAAGAATGTTCCCCAAACCCACTTTTTGTGTGTGTCTCACTTCTGTTGCGATTTCTTTCCTGCTCTTCTATGTTATGTCTCTTCAGTTGCGAGGGGGGGGAAAACCTAAACAATCCTCCTTTCTGTTTCTTAAACTTGAAGATTAAAGCAAATGCTGAACCACCATTTTATTAGTGTTCTGGCAATAGTCAATAATGACATGTCAAAGGCAAAATTCAGGAAAAGAAGATGTGTTCCTTTTTATGACCCCTCTCTTTTCTCCTTCCACTCCCCCAACACCTCCCCCCCCCCCAGTGCTCTTGAAATGCTTTATCTGCTACCTGGTCAATGATGATAAATTACACCAACACAGAAAACACCTTTGTCTGAGGAAATACCACAGAGTAGGCATTTTCTGCTGAATAAAATCTTGCATTTTTTTTACACTGACTGTTAGAGATAAACCTGAGCAGAGCACAACAGTTTTGTTTCTATGCTAGATCTATGAGCTGACTGCTGACTGCCCCATCTTGGCTCTTGAAGAACTCTAGCCTTGATGTCTTGCATTTTTAAGTCCTGAGGACTGGGAATTTTTGCTAGCTAAGATGTAGGATCATGGGAATGTGGCAGGCCGAGATGAGCCTTCTGAAGGTTCTGTCCCATGCTCTGTAGAGTTTGAGTACACATGAATTTAGGGATTACAATTCCTGTTTGCCCTTCAGGCATGTATGACCCTTGGCAAAATACCTTTTCCTGTGCATCGAACCTTATCTCCAAAAAAGACAGGAATCGATTCCTATCTCCTTTCTCCTCTTTGGGCAGAGCCTTATTCTTTTTACATGTGTAACACGTTGGTAAACAAGACCTCAATCTTAGTGGACATCTAAGGGCTCCTATCTTATCTCTGCTAAGGGTACAATTCTTAACATATGTAGCAGGACCAGCTTTAGCAAATATTCAAAGGGAAACACTTTATGGTAGGGACCCAAAGAAAATAAGCAGCACTAGATAATGTTTTTTCTTATTAAATATTCCAAAGTAAGTAAACAAATTTGAGTGGAGGTGTTTGTAGCACATACACTTAGTGCTCTAGGCTGATACTTTTCAGGGGCTAAATTCTATCCTCAGTGCAGCCCAGACAAGTTTACAGACTTTGTATCTTAATTAAGTCTTTCTAATGTTTCAGAGCAATTTTTTAACTCCCACTTTACATTTGTTCACTTGCTAGCACGTACTGTATATATGCCATCAAGGTCCCAGAACCACGTTATGGTTAAAGAGTGGGTTGGATCTTTAAAACTCAATTTAACTATGATTTAAAGTATTTATTTATTTATTTCTAAATAAAACATATTGGCTGGTACTTTATTGTAAATATCCTAGCCATTCAACTCAGAATCCCTACTAAAAATAAAACAATCTCAATAACAAAGCTTACTTAGGAAGTTACAGTAAAATACTGAGTGGTTTTTACTTTTACTAATGTAACTCCATCTATCTGCATGGTAATTCTCAAAAATGTTAAGTTCTATTGCCCATTTGTAAGTTGATACAGTTACATAGTACAAACAGATGTTAAATTAGTTTATAAAAACACCTAGGAACAACTGTAGCAGCAGATTGCTTGTAAGTAATAGGCAAGATTATAAAATTCAGATTACAACAAAATGCAATAGCTTCATGCACTGGCATAAATTAAAAAATATATATACCATGGACAAGGTGCAAAATGGATCAAATTAAGATAATGCCAAAATAAATGGACTCAATGTTATGTTAATGCTAAAGAACTTTAGTAGCACTGTGATCCTGCCAAGGAATTTTAATGTCTTCTATCTCTGCTGGTGAAGCCTGCAAAGTATTAGCTTGAAGATCATCCTAATAGTCTCTAAATACAAAAGATATTTTCCATGTATTCAAAAGTAAATCTATACAAGGGAGAGATGGCATATCTATTGCCACGAGTATAAGAACAAAACCTGAATTCACTTTGTTCATGTAAAACTTTCCAAATAAAAAGCTATTTTATTCAGTAAAGCAGATGAATTGCATTATAATAGAAACAATGACATAACCCTAATACAACAGTACAAATGTCAGTTCTATAATGAGGCAGAACTCTCTGCTGCTTTGCTAATCTTTAGAGAGATAATTCTACAACAAAGCAAACTAAAATAAAATATATTAAAAAAACAAGTAAAACATATATAAGAAACAGGCTAGTGGTGTTTGTTTTTTTGGACAAGTGCTGGGTGTGTTTTGCTGAAATCAGTTTGGCTGTTGCGCAAGGGAAAATTCTGGAGAGAAGCAGGGAAAATGACATTTATTATTCATAATTTTAAAATATACATAGACTTAATTCTAAAGCAGCTATTTAATTCTGCCTAACAGGAGTGTTTATAGCAGCTTCTACAAAAGGACTAACCCTGTTGAATTTATGAGTCTTTTATACATTGTGACTAGCATTACAATGACTGACGCAACAAGGTGAGTAAAAAAATAAAGTTCCCTTTCTCCCTCGATCCTACATCTCTCTCTCCAGCAGATCAATATGCTTGAAGAAAATGTCACAGACTCCATTGAAGGTAATAAGTTTAGATCACCATTACATTTTCTATTCAATGAACTGAGCCTGTCTGGTCCATTTCTGTTGGAAAATTCACCTGTTTGAAAAGATTCATTTTCTTCAATGCAGTAGAACATAACAGCAGAGCAGTGATGCCTACAGTATAATATGTGTTATATATATATAACTATACATATATATACACACACATACACATGAGATTCATGTGCGTCTCTATTACATCAAGAGGTGGGGATTGGAGAAACAGGAAGAAAAAAGAAGAAGGGGTGGAAAGGAAGATTTAACCACCTATAATTAAAGTATAATCCTGAAAAGTAAACAAAACTGAGCTGCTCCATGTTCCTAGTGTTGCCCTGAAGCAGTAGCATTTGTTTGGAAAGACAGGGTATGCTCCTAAGAGATGGTGTGTCAGGTTCAGGCCTAGTGCTCTGAAATCACAATATTGAATAGTTTACCTCAAATTTAAATGCTGAAGTCTAGACTTCTTTGTTTGTTTGTTTTCTGATTACAACCTTATTTCCTAAATATATATGGTAAAATTCTTCAATACGTATTGAGACTACCCTCCAGATGTGGAGACATGCATGACAAAGAATCTAGAACTCCTTGTGCAGCTTATTCAGTCTTTGTTGCTGCTGAAAATGTCTGCTTTACTGCTTAAATTTGTGTGACTACCAGGAAGGTTTAGGGCTTTCTCTGCTAAATGAAAGTGCACTTTACTAGCTAATATTTTTCCTGTCAAGGTATGTGTAGATTGTAATGAAATTACCCCAGTATCTCTCTCCCTTTTTGTCTTGTCTTTTTAATTTTTCCCTCATATGCTAAGCTTATCTGAATGGTTATAAACTTAGAATTATTTTCTAAATCGGCCAAAGTACAGAGGTTTATAGGTTTAGCATGCAGACATCTCCACCAAGATAATGCCTCAAAATGTCTGTTCTTTTCATGAACTAAAAGGAGAACCAAGCGCACTGGCTTAGATGGACACATATGCAGTGCAGAAAAGTTAAAATTTATGTGGGTCAATAATGGCATGTACCACCGGCTGAGGGTAGAAATGGTCAATGTGAGGTTTATTTCACTATATTTTCTTTTTTTTTAGTGCAAAGCCACAGGTATGGCTTTCATTGTTCGGTCAAAGTCTTTTTAGTGAAGAACATGGAACTTTATAAACTTAAGCTTCTTTACCAAAATATCTGTATTTTTAGTGATTTTGAAAATAAGCGTGTATATTTACAAGGCATGATTGGAACATCCTCTGGAATGTTTTGTATTTTCAGGCTTTGTCAAAAGCATTTTTATATTAATTTTTTTTTTTTTTTTTTTTTTTTTTTGCATTTTGGAAGGTGACAGGCTACCTTTTAAGAGAGACAGTTAACAGATTGTGGAGGTTTCCTTTTTAACCCCCCTGTTCAAGATGCTGTTGGTAGTCCAGACCAAATGCTCATTTAACATAGTTCGCCTTTCATGTTTATCTGAGTTCTCTGTTTCTTAAACTTATTTCACATTATGTTTTACAGATTCCACTACACTTCCTTCTCCTTTGGCTTATTTCTAACCACATTAGGACAATGGTTTACAGCTGTATGGTGACACAGCCAGAGTCCAGGAGCAGAAATGGGATGATTCTATCATAAGAATATTGTTTCAGAATGCATATATGCAAGAAAGATGAATTAAGATTAAATAACCATTGCTGTGTTTTGGTTTTTTTTTAATTTTTCCTGATTTTGAGTGCCTACCTGATTTTTAATGCAGTACTGGTAGATATAATAAAACACTGAATGCATGTCAGACTCTGAATACAGAAATATCAGGCAAAATCAAATGGTTGTTAACAATTAATGGATAATTGAGGATGAAGCCTGCATTACTCTTAATTTCATGAGAATGTAGTATAACCATTACTAGTTCTGAAAAGACAGAATTTCTTTGTGTTTATGGGAAGGGAAGGGGAAGGTAAGAGAAGGGGAAAGAAAGGCTAGGGAAAGGAATGGAAAGGGAAGGGAAAAGAGAAAAGAAAAGGGAAGGGAAAAGGAAAGGTGAAGGAGAAGAAAATGGGGAAGAGAAATGGGAAGGGCAGGGAAATGGGGAAGACAAAAGGAAAGGGGAATGGAAACATCCAAATGTTATAGTTGAGAAAGAAACATGGAAAATTGAAAGAAAATGCTAAGAAATTAAAACCTAAAAGAAAGAAACCATTTTAAAAATGTATTCATTTTTGAGTTAAACTCATCACAGTGTCTTGTGATGCATGACTATAACTTGTTGGTAGTATAGTATTGGTTAAGCACTCTCTATTAACAGAATATCTAGATTATAGTGATTAGAAAACGAAGCACTTTTGATTACAATTCAACTATATTTTCTCTGTGATGGTTAAGCAAAATTTCAGGACCAGATGCTTTGGGCACACGCAAAAATACCTGAAATCATTTAGCAGTGAAAAGAGAATTCTGATGTTAATGAGGGTTAAAAATTGGATTCACAAGTTTACAGAGTACACCAAACTGAACAAAATTGTCAGCATAACATTTAAATTACTTTTTTGATAAGCTTGGCTATTTACAAATCATCAGACAATTACATCTTCCAAAAACTATTTAACATCAATTCACTCTGCCTTTTCAACAGTGCACTTGACTAATTCCAAATAAATTGAAAAAAATTACCTTGCAGATTGCAAGAAACTGACCAAAAACAATTGCTACAGTTTTAAATTGCGTATCGTTAAACTAACTCTGCATAATAGTTTTCATTTGCATTATCTTCCCTGCTCCAAGCATTAACTATTTCACGGAAAGACAGAAATGTTTGATTAGTCTGATACTCTGAAAAGATTGTGTTTACCTCTCAATTATATGTATGTTTTGCCAATTAAACTATGTCATTGAATAATGAAAATGACGAAACCCTACATTTCTCTTTTTCTTTAACCAATTGTTATTGCCACTACTTATGCAACACTAAAAGATCTCTGTAAGAAGAATAATTCCTAGAGATTAACACTGAATATACAGGGTATTTTTTGCCCTTAAAGGGAGACCCCAGATTTCCAGATATCTTAAACATGAGAAGGCCACCTGAAGCAATAGGCTGTTACCACAGAACCAGCCAGTGATGGAGTCTTAAATATCTGCAAATGCTGGGCAGCATAAGGTTCTTGTCTATGTTTTTAATCAGATTGTCAAATGGTGAAAAGATGCCCAAAGAATCCTTGTGGAGCTAAAGGGTGAAGTTGAGCTCACAGGTTATTCCAGACATTCGTTCCTACACTTCAGTGCCTTTCACATCAGTGAAAAAGTCATTGATGAGTTCAGTTCAGTAGCCCACAGGGAGTTGTCTGGCATTGTTAGAAGCATCCCAAGTACCAAGGGCTGACAAAGTAGCTGATAGATGATCTGTAACTGGTGTGATGGCTACAACACAGGAGCCGTGATTTCCTGGATTAGAAGCTGAGGCCAGAAAAACCAGCCCTTCACATCTGAAGTGTTGCACAGCTGAATCAAGCAGAGTTAATGAATTCTGGAAAGCTATTCTGCTTGCTAAATGTGTGTGAAATTTAGGATAAACAGAATAGTTCTCATGGGCATGATTTATACAGCTAAACATGGAGATCTGTTGTCATTTTAGACACAACAGTGGATCTTGCTTTGGTTCTAGCTGGCTTTCTGGAATGTTACAGATCTCCTGCTTCATGTGTTTCAGAGTCATATGCTTGCCTTGCTTGACATCAGCCCCAGTTGTTATGGTCTTGAACGACCACTTATCCTAACAGTTCAGCATTGTAAGTGGTATTCATGCTTTGCAGTTGCTGTGGTTGAGCAACTGCAGTTGCTTCAGCTAGCTTTATGTTACAGGAATAATTTAGATTAAGTAAGGATGTATTAATAGTCTGTAATTTAAATAAAAAAAAAAAAAAAAGAAAAAAAATCCACTACAGACATTTTCAGTTTTAGTGGAAATGTAATTAGCTTGATTTACTATAGCCATAGGCCACCAACTCCACCTAAGGTTTCAATGAATTAATAAAAAGGAGAGGCAGAAAGCCAGAGGCAGCCAGGGGAATAAAGAAGTGTGTGGGACTGGCTCTGACACCCTTACTCAAACATCAAGGTACCTTCGGGTAACATACTCATAAAAGTGACTCAGAGGGTTTTAGCAATTGCATTTCCTTTTTTTTTTTTTTTTTTTTTTCTTTTTGAGTGCTCAACACTTGTTAAGACTCTGTAATGGGTTTGTGTGGCAAGGTTTTGGTAATGGGAGGCTAGAGGGGTGGCTTCTGGAAAAAGCTGCTAGAAGCTTCTGTGTCTGCTAAAGCCAATGCCAGATGGCTCCAAGAAGGATCCACCACTGGCCAAGGCCAAGACCATCAACTATAGTGGTAGTGTCTCTGGGATAACATACTGAAGAAGCGGAAAAAAGCCTGCACAGCAAACTGCAGCTACAGATAGGACTTAGACCACGTGAGAGCAACAGCTCTGCAGACACCATGGTGAGTGCTGAAGGACAGAGGATGTGCTCCAGGCATCAGATCAGAGACTCCCCTGAAGCCCTTGGTGCAGACCATTGTGAGGCAGGCTGTGCTACTGCAGTCCAAGGAAGTCTACGATGGCATATATATCCACCTGCAGTCCATGAAGGGCCATGGCTGAGCAGGTATCCACCTGCAGCCCAGGGAGAACCCCACACTGCAGCAGGGGGATGCCCAAAGGAGGCTGTGACCCTGTGGGAAGCCCACACTGGAGCAGGCTTCTGAAGAGGGCCTTCAGGGATGCTGGGGAGGGACTTTTCATTAAGAACTGTAGTGATAGGAGCATGGGTAATGGTATTAAACTTGTTAAGTTTAGGTTAGATATAAGGAAGAAGCTCTTTACTGTGAGGGTGGTGAGGCATTGGAATGGGTTGCCCAAGGAAGTTGTGAATGCTCCATCTCTGGTGGTGTTCAAGGCCAGGTTGGACAGAGCCTTGGGTGACATGGTTTAGTGTGAGGTGTCCCTGCCCACAGCAGGGGGGTTTGAACTAGATGATCTTAAGGTCCTTTCCAAACCTAACTATTCTATGATTCTATGATCTGTGGCCCTGTAAAAACAAGAGCCCACACTGGAACAAGTTTGCTGTCAAGACTTGTGACCCCATAGGAGAGTCACACTGGTGCGGTCTGTTCCTGAAGGATGCACCCCATAGAGGGACCCACACCTGAACAGTTCATAGAATCATAGAATCAGAGAATAGTTAGGGTTGGAAAGGACGTCAAGATCATCTAGTTCCAACTCCCCTGCCATCAGCAGGGACACATCACACTAAACCATCCCACACAAGGCTTCATTCAATCTGGCCTTGAACACTGCCAGGGATGGAGCGCTCACAACCTCCCTGGGCAACCCATTCCAGTGCCTCACCACCATGACAAGAAAGTATTTCCTCCTTATATCCAATCTAAACTTCCCCTGTTTAAGTTTGAACCCGTTACCCCTTGTCCTGTCACTACAGTCCCTGATGAAGAGTCCTTCCCCAGCATCCTTATAGGCCCCCTTCAGATACTGGAAGGCTGCTATGAGGTCTCCATGCAGCCTTCTCTTCTCCAGGCTGAACAGCCCCAACTTCCTCAGCCTGTCTTCATACGGGAGGTGCTCCAGTCCCCTGATCATCCTCGTGGCCCTCCTCTGGACTTGTTCCAGCAGTTCCATGTCCCTTTTATGTTGAGGACACCAGAACTGCACACAATACTCCAGGTGAAGTCTCACAAGAGCAGAGTAGAGGGGCAGGATCACCTCCTTTGACCTGTTGGTCACACTCCTTTTGATGCAGCCAAGGATACGGTTGGCTTTCTGGGCTGCAAGTGCCCACTGAAGCCAGCTCATGTTCATTTTCTCATCGACCAGCACCCCCAAGTCCTTCTCTGCAGGGCTGCTCTGAATCTCTTCTTTGCCCAGACTGCAGCTGTGCCTGGGATTGCTCTGACCCAGGTGTAGGACTTTGCACTTGTCATGATTAAACTTCATAAGGTTGGCATCAGCCCACCTCAGAAGCGTGTCAAGGTCCCTCTGGATGGCATCCCTTCCCTCCAGCATATCAACCGGACCACACAGCTTGGTGTCATCGGCAAACTTGCTGAGGGTGCGCTCAATCCCACTGTCCATATCAGAGCTGCAGCCTGTGAGAAGGTATTATGTTGGAGAAGTTCATGGAGGGCTGTCTTGCATGGGACATGACCCCAAGTTGGAGCAGGGGAAGAGCATGAGCAGTCCTCCCTTATGGAGGAAGGATTGGCAGAAACAACATATGATTTGTTTTATTTCCATCATCCTACTTTGATTATACTGATAATAACATTTTTTTCCTCCAAGTGACATGTATTTTGCCCATGATGGTAATTAATGAGTGATGTCACTCTGTCCTTACCTAAACCCACAAGCCTTTCATTACATTTTCTTTCCTCTGTCCAGCCATGATCAACTCACCACAGCATTCAGAAAACGTGTTCTTTGTTTCTGTATAAACAGTTTATCCAGGGTATTTGCAGAATAGTGCTCAGTGATGTTAAATATTATAGAAATCTTGTGTCCTGGGATAAACAAGAAGGAACACAAAAGTGCACCATCAGAAATGCTACAAAATGGCATATGTTCATACAAAAACATGTAATTATACTCCTTTGCATTCTCCTTTTCCTGATTGAAAAGCCACCGATCCAGCCTATAGTCTTGCAATTCTTGCTGTATAAAATATCCTTGTTTCACTGACAGAAAGGGCAGAAAGCACTATTTCGGAAGTCCTATAAGGGCTTCTTCCTCTTATTTAGCCTTAATTAAATCTTTTCTCCCACTGCAGGACAGCAACAGTTATCTCATAGTTAACCAGTAATGAATAACTGCTACTGGTTAATGAGTAATCATTACCTCAACTGAAGCCAATGGGAGCCTGGGGTTTCCTAAAGCAGGCCTCATTTCTATTTGCATGCTGCAGGGTAACATCCCTCTCAATTTGGCCCAGAGACTTCACTTGCTGCCTACCTTATCAGCTGCATAAATACCTCTGTGGTAGCATGGGGTATTTGATAAGACTGTATGTCACATAGCACTCAAACTCCATAATCATCTCTGAGCCACAGGAGCTTAAAAACGGAGTGTGAAGTCATCTTTCAAGTTTGAATGCACAAGTAAGCAAAGACAGTAATTAAACTTCAATTGGTATTTTATTTTTAATTCAGCTGCAAAGAGCAGAATCTCGCCTTCAAATTTAATTAACAGCCTTCCCCTCAGCCCCCTCCCACATACACAGCCAGCCATCTATCAACAGGGAGCTAAATTCTCTTTTCTTAAAACCCCACTGAAATCTCAGTGGAGAATTTGGTCCAGCAGTTTACAGAGCCTGATGAGAACCCTGTTGTAAAAGGAAGAACACAACTTTAAACTGAGACCCCTTCTTATTCTAAAGAAATAACAGGATTTTATATATAGTTTTTAAAGATCACTGTGCCCTGCCTCACACCAAATGAATCTTTCTTATCCACTGATGTTAGCCTTCATTTACAACATTGAAAAGCAAAACAACAATAAAAGCATTTTAGATCACACTATTCAAAGGTATTATGACTGCTTTTTCTCTCCTTGAGGCTGGCCTAGAATATTACAGGCAGATTCTCATAAACAAGATTGCTAAATACATGTCAGAGGTGATTAGTGGGAAAAAACAGAAAACTTCCAGTATTGACATCATGGGACGGGGCTGAGCTTTACTGAGCAGCAAAGCAGGAATAAACACCAAAAACTTGCTACTCTTCAAGGCCAGAGCTATGGATCTTTGACCAACCTCCTTTCCTGTGTGGGGTTCAAATACTCTCTTTAGGCTCCTGAAGACTTCTAAAAAGAAGGGTTTAAGGCTTTTTGTCAAACTGGGCTCAAAAACAAGTGTCAGAAGGTATGTCTGCTTTGTTGCAGAAATGGGATGAGAAGGGTCTGCAGGAGTGTTCTCAGCATAAATGGTGGTCAAGCAGGGGAAATAGCAGCTATAAATAGGAAGGCAATGATAGGGCACTCCTCAGCCATCTGCTGCTCCTCCTGCAATATTGGCAAGTGGCAACCATGGATTGCCTGTCATCATGTCAAGGACCAACCCGCTTCCCAGACTACCTTTTTCCCCCCTCAAATATTCAGAATTATTGTTCACTGTGCTCCAGTCTTGCACCTCACTATTGAGAAGTAACAGGGAATCTTTTGTGGTCCAGAGAATGCTACCAGAGTACATATCCATAACATTTCCCAAGGAGATCCAAGAAAACACTGTCTAATATTTAAATTAGTCAGTTTAAATTAACCAGGTTTGTAAGATTACCTGTATAACTATGTTCAGCACAGATGTATATTCAAGCTGTGTAAGCTGCAAAAATGTGCTTTTTGGGATTCTGGTGAAGAACTGGTTATGTCAACTACTACAAGTCCAAGCTTTCCCATGCTGGCAAAATGTTAAGCAAGAATACACATAGTGCTTGAGCAAGGCATGAGCTTTAAAAGCAAATTATATTGAAGCTGTTCATTGCAGGGTTTCATGTACCATTTTCCTGAGTTCTTATAACCATCCACTGTCAGAAGCAAGCTGCTGAAATAAACAGGCCAATGGTCTGGTCCACTCTGCTAATCCTTGCTTTTAGATATACCAATTACAGTGAGTTCAGACTAGCAGCAAAATTAATTAGAGGAAGAAAGCTATTAACTTCTGCTGCAAAATTAGGTGAGTTAAGCTCCCTTTCACACACAACCACACATAGGTACAACTTTGTTAATTGATTACTGAGGAAAGTACCTGATATTATTACTCATATATGCAGTGTACGTTTTAAACTTCAGGGAGGAATTAAATAACATTTTTTTGCTCCTGAAGATGCTACTAAAATTAATATTAAAAATTAGAGAGTTGAATGCTGCAAAAGCATGGCACAGAACTTTTGGACTAAATCCTCCAAAATGTTATAGCTATATACATTTATTATACTTTATTATTACATATAACCTATAAGTTAAGTTTATGTAAACCTAACAGCCTACCCCCTAGGCCTAGCTGATATTGCTGGTGTTGCCTTGACTGTAGCGTATTTTCAAACCATTTAACTTTCATCAAACATTGAGACTTAGAATGGCTTTCTCTGGAAAGCCATTCCTTCTCCTCCTGTTAACAGCTCTCTTATGTTCGCGGCTGCTCAAATCTACTGAAGTCACAAGAGAGCCTTTCAAGATAGAAAAGCATTTCTGAGGTTTGTTGTTGCTATTGTTTATAAAATGGGCTGTTGCTTGTAATATTATCCCAGACTGAAAAAATTCTAGTGACAGACCTGCTTGCTGTCTAGAGTCACTGAGTAAAGATTAAATGGGACGGGGCTGAGCACAATATTTTCTTTTAAAGGACGAAGTCTATTAAGAATCAATTTTTAGAAGACTGATCATGTTACATCCCAGCGATAATTACTACCTAAATTATTGTATTGGTATCTTATGCAATCAATAGTGCTAAAAAGGTATTTAAAAAGCATATGCTAGTGTGTGTTATTTTAGACATCTCCAGTTCACAGCATCTCAAAAAACGCATACCCATTAATGCAAGTGCAGATTTATGTATCAGTGAGTTCTGATTTTTACAGCTTTCTGAATTTAAAGCTATTGCTTCAAACAACAAGGAGATATTACTAAAAGTTATAATTACAGGAATATTTATTATAAAAAGCATTAATTTTCAAAAAAATCTATTCAAGGCTCATGGTGCTCTGGGAGGCTGTAAGGGATACCAATAAAAACATGCATGCAATATTCTCAAATGTGTGGCATTAAATAAAGATCTAACCAATGTCAGAGTCTATTTATGTTAAATACAGTCTAATATTACCCTTCTTTTTATTATTTTTATTTATATTGTTATGTTCTGAACACAAGCTTGAGAAGTTTATAAACATGTTTATATTACTGTATTAAGATAATTTCTTTCCTATCAAGGTCTGTAGCTAACACAGTGACACTCAACAGAATCCTGTTTAACTGGCATTAGGTAAATATAAATAGCTTTCTAATAATTATAATATGTTGAACAGCAAGAGAAGCGTATTAGAAGTGAAACAATATTGCTAGTCTAATTGAGTAGTGGAAGTAAGTTAACAGTCCAATAATGCAATATAAATTAAAATACCGTGAAATCATGATAATATAATATGAGTCTAAATAAGATTCAGTGACAATAATACTTCAGTCAAAAAGCTTCTTTAAGATAGTTCTGTCTAAAATTACACATACAAAACTGCATGAAAGGAACATCATTGAGGTTGCAAAGTCAAGCACTCAAAACAAGTTAGGGAATGCTTGAATTAAGTTTACCCGCACAACATTAATTTGGCACCCTTCTGTGGGGGCATTATGGCACAGTCTTTAATTACATGATCACATGCTATTTTTCCACAGGGTGCCTGCCACCTTCAGCTAATTAAGGTTCACAGGAAAACTTAATTTTCACATTCTCTAATTTCTGCAGGCTTGACTTTGCAACCTTAATGATGTTATTTTAACATAAGGTTTTGGTTTTGTATCTGTGTGTGAGAGAGATAAAGAGATAGAGGAGGAAGGGTGAAGGGGCATGTGTTCATCTATTTCCCTAATTTGAGAAAACAAACATTTTAAAGATGGTAGCCAGATAGATTTTTGGCAAAGATGGAAATATGAAATTAAAATCAGAAGTCAAGTTCATTTTCCTCAAAGCAGTGCTACTGAGGAAAATAAGTAAATAAAAATGATTGGTCATCTGCATTTGGTGAAGAAGTGGAAGATGCATATTTTCCATTACCTTCCACCACTTGACAGGCTTTCTAGAAATGGTTGAATTCAGTATAGTTGTATTCTTTCTTAGATTTTAGGAATATATATGAATGGGACTGTTGTAGACCAATTTACTCTGACCTGGTCCAGTTTCTCTTTTTTGGGGGTTCTTAAATTTTTCTGTAAGTAAGACCACTGATCTCCTTATAAGTATAACATTCTGAGTCTTTGGAGTAAGAATACATACCATTTTTTACACTTTATATTTCTTACATTGCTCTTCTCTCTCTTCTCTGATTTTAACATCTTTGATAAAAATTTGGTACTGCAACAGGGTGGAGCATTTCAGCACAAGCCTCACACATGGTGGTTACAGCATACCCCTGACTGCATACTCAAGAATCACACAGATTTTACATCAGGGGAAAGCTCCTCTGAAGGCACAGTCCAGACACATGGGTGAAGTTGTAGCTGCCCCATCACTTGCAGTGTTCAAGGCCAGGTTGGATGGTGCTTGGAGCAAACCGCTCTAGTGGAAGGGGGTTTGAACTAGCTCACCTTTAAATTCCCTCCCAACCCAAACCATTCTGTGACTCTGGATATGCATGCATTACTCACAGAAAAAAACCCTCATGTTTTCCTGCATGTATATTGATGAAATGAATGACAGTTATTGCAGGAGCTGTGGCATTTTGTTTTTAAGTGAATCAAATTGGTGACACTGATAACATTTGCTAAACTGATTTGTTTCATTTTTCAGATATCCTTTTGGTTTTTTTCCCATTTTATATTTTTTAAACAGACGATGAATGCCTGCTCCTGCAGTAGCAAGGTTCATGATGTTCTGTACAGCTGGAGGAAGTACCCTGTGGCTTTTCTCCAACAGCAAATTTCTCTCCTCATCTGGAAAGACTTATTTCTTTTGGGATGACAAATGCACTAGTATATGACCACATTTCCCACTTTTTGGAGTCTTTTTTCTACCCCAAACGTAACATTCTAAACAGTGCATTACAGATACCTACAGGATCCTGAAGTGCTTTGTACAGAAATATAGTGGGAATGCTATAGCTTTTATTTAATCTAGGATAACTGGAGTAGGTTTTCAGATTGTGTGTTTTAGCTCAACACAGAATTTGGTTTGCAAGCCTTCCCATGTATTGGTTTGCAATCCTTCCATTCCCCATGGCTGGGAAACTATTCACCAGCTCTGAGGAAAGAATTAAACAAGCAAGTAAATAAGGTGGAGCTACTGAGAAGAAAGTGAGCGGTAATGCTGGCAAAAATTAATGTACTTTTCTAATCCATCTAAAGCCAGTCTGAAGTCTTTCATTCAGCTGACTCCCTTTGACTTCAAAGAGACTCAGTCAGGCCCATAGTGTTGGAGGACTCTAATTAGATCTAATCACAGCAGCATGTGTTTTCTCAACTTCAGTATGTGCCTGCAAGCCACAGGACTGTGAAAAGTATTTCATAAAGGCCAATAAGTAGCCTCTATTAGGTTATATAATTTGTTTCTCTAATTTCTAGAATTGCTTTCAAAGGGTAATATCTTATCTGCTAACACAAAATAGTGATAACAATTAATATTTGTCTTTTATATATAGCTTTTAATTCTGGTAATGAAGAGATTCTCAGATTGGAAGCTCTGTTAGCTCTCATGAAGAAAAACAAGATACCAAATGCAGTGTAGTGTGCTGCATGTTAAAAAAAATATATATATATGGTATCCTACGTCACTTATTTTCCTCAAAACCAATCAAAAAACAAAAAAATTACCTTTGGTCACAGCAGACCCAACCATACTCAGATACAAACCAGCACTGAAAGAATCTGCTTCTCATGTTTGAACCAGATCCTTATTTGCAGTATTTGTGGTACTTCATAAGCAGGGTAAGGACAGCTCCATTCAGCCTAAATCTAATACTACTAACGCTAGCCATACCAACCTCATGTATATCTATCTGTCTATCTGCCAAAACCTTAATCCCACTGTAAGGAGAACAGGCAAGAAGGAATTCAACTTTTCAGAGAAGCTGTGGCTGCTGCATTCATGTGCGTTGAAGGCCAGGGCTTGGAGCAAGCTGGTTTAGTGGAAGGTGTCCCTGCTTGTGGCAGGCGGTCAGAACTGGAGCTTTAAGATTCTTTCCCACTCAAACCATTCTTGGATTCTATGATTTTATGATTCTAACCTTGTTCAAGTAACCTCTGCTTATGCTGTGTGTCAGCTGTAGCAGAGCACCTGAAGAGAGTTCTCATCAAGCTTCAGTTTGTGCTGGAAATGGCTGGGGCTCTACTGCTTACCAATGCAGAAAGGATTGTGAAAATGTATTTCTTCTCTCATTTTTTTCTTACTGACCTTCTTGCAAGGTTTAAGGTTTAAGGTTTGCTTTGTTCCAGAGGATTGGAATTTGCAGTCTTATAGCTACAAACTCATATTTGTGTTAAGAGCAGATTTGATCCAAAGACCTTATATTCCCTCACCAATTTCATGAGCCATTGCATTTTCCCATCTGTAGTGATTTAATAAAATACATTATATTACAGGATATGCAAAACATTAGCTATGAAAATGGCTGAATCTGAGGCTTTATGGTTTACTACAGAAAAAAGTCACATCAGCTAACGCAATATGCAGGGTGTCCATTTATGGAAATTGCTGTTAACGCTCCATGTAACTATGCTTAATTATAATTTTTTAATTATTTATGGGGCTTTTTTCGAGCTCTTCTACCACCTACTTAACACCTGAGGCTTTTTGCACCAACAAAATGAACTACCTTTAGTACCTGAGAGAAATTATGATTACTAATGTACTCCTGTTCTGTATGTGTTAATATACTCTTTCACAAGAATTATGAGAAAGGTTCTGAATGAAGTTCAAAAGCCAAGGGCAGAAATTTCCTGGTTCCTGGCACATAATTTTCTAGGCACCAAAACCAAGGAGAAATATAAAAAGAGTTTCAACATGTTTAGTTTTTACTTTTATTTGGCTACGGGACCAAACAGGACACTTCAAATGAGGACTTATCATCTTCGCAAATGGAGTTTAAATTGAAAATATGAGCACAAAAAGCAACAGGAAAAAATTATACCCCGATGTGACTCGTATTCTGCATAATACTGTAAATGTCAAAGTCCTGATCCTATGTTATTGTAGATTGCTGGTAGCTAAAATTGCAAGTGAACAGAAAAGGGAAAGATGACGTATATTGAAGTATATTTTTTTAGTACATAGAATCACCTCAATACTTGTTATGGCCATGGCACCTATTCTAGTTACAAGACCAATTTTCTTCTGGTATGACATAATTTCTTCAGTGATTAAACATAGGCAAAGAAAATTCTTGAAAAAAATCTCTTTGCACAAAGTGGTAGGAAAGAATGAATAAGCTTGCTGTGAGGAAATAGGTGAAAGCAGACCTTAAGTTTAATAAATCTAAGGACTATGTGTAACCTTTAAACATGTATTTATAGTATGCCAAATTAATGGTATCCCATTAATGCCTTAGAAACAGCCCGCTATCTGAATTTGCAGATTAGTTTAATTTAGATTCAGACACTACGCAGCATCAACAGCTAACATTATGGCCTTCACTACAATGGATTTTTTTCAGAAATATCCTGCTTTGTAAAGAACTTTGTGCAAGATGCTTTTCTTTCCATTTCTACATTAAGACAGTATCTGGGAAATTATCCGTCCGTTTAAAGAAAGTTTCAGGACTTTGTTGTTTCAGCCAGGAGGAAAAAAACATAAAATGGAGAAAAAAAAAAGTTAAGCAGAGAACAATTTTTAACCTGCTGCTGAGATGACAAGACCGATTATTAGTCTTTAGACCAATTTATGCATAAACAGCTGTATTTTTGCTGACCTTACAAATTTCCTGACTGTAAAATAATAAGAAAACAAGGCCCATTACTTTTTTCAGTTTAACACTTTAAACAAGGAGTTACACTGGACCTAGTGGTAAATAATAAAATTTTCATAGACAGAGTTCCTTGATGGAGTAAGGAAGCTCCATGTTTCACTGACATGGAAAAGAGCTAAAGCAAAACCTTTTCCTATCTGTGAAGGGCAAATATATCATTGTTGGTGCTTAAATAGCTCTCAGGAAACTACGGTTTCTGAAGAAGGACGGGGCTGACCTGAAAAAGTAATGCCAGTGTGCTCTGCTATTGCCTGGAGGATCAAAACAGAGCAAATCAGCTAGGTCAACAAGTGCTCAAGCTAGCCCCTGTGAAATAACATGTGCCTAACTAAAATTGCATTTGTCTAGCCATGAATTTCAAGGAGGGCTTTACTCGGCTTTTTTAAGTTGAAATGCAAGGCTGACTGGGCCAGCAATCTCCTCTGAGGTTTATATACAGCAGATCTAGCCTTTTGTAATGAAGTAGGACCTTTTGATTAAATTCACTCAATTTCAGATGGCTCTTTTTCCAGGACAACACGCCCTAAATATTAGAGTTTAAAATTCCCATACCATGAGCACATTATCTTGTACTATACCAGTCTGAGTGGAGTTCTCATGAAGAAGATATAATTCCTGAAATAGTGTAGCATATGTGTGACTGAGAATCAGTTTTTGTTTGTTATACTCACATATATTCCTATGTTGAAGCAAATAGTTAAACTATTAAAATATTTTGCAACACATCATACTGTCAATGTGTTTAAAATTGACCAGAATCCACTTGAATAAAGGTACTTTCTAACGCGATTTTCTAGTGAGTCTCATGTAACTATGGTTTAGGTCTGTACCTGGAGTAAACCTCCCATGATTCAGACTACAGAATCAGGTGAAATTCAGAAGAAAATGTGATGTATCTGAACCAAGATTACATGAACTTTACAACAAATGCTTCCAGGGCAGCCAGGCTTACTTTCTGACTTTCAATGGACATGAAACGGATCACTTCATCTTTATTTGGAGAAACACGAAAATTC
This sequence comes from Lathamus discolor, assembly GCF_037157495.1. Classification (NCBI taxonomy): domain Eukaryota; kingdom Metazoa; phylum Chordata; class Aves; order Psittaciformes; family Psittacidae; genus Lathamus; species Lathamus discolor. The sequence goes on along the minus strand of NC_088909.1, from coordinate 104,642,344 downwards.
AAGTCAGTGTGACCCAAAGACTTGACTGTGAACATTTTTTTATTATTTTCCATCAGTCATGCTTATTAATGCAGAAAATATTTTGCTAGAGAAATTCCATCATGTTTAACTTCATAAGCACATTTTTATATTTTTAATTGTTATTGTAATTACTCTTATCTACATTTTTTACTCTCACATATGTTTAAATATAGTAAAAATATTATTACTCATACCAGGCTTTGACCTTTCGCTTTTCTACGTAACCCAAATTTGCATCATGCTACTTAAATAATACTGTACATATCTTTAATTAAATTGATGCAGAATGAATAAATAGTATCAAAGATAGTATTTGTTGCGAAAAGAACATGCCGTGGCACAAAGAGTCATATCCCCTGTAATAATATGTGCAATAGAGATGTTCACTCACTGTCAGTCACAAGCAAGAATCACCCTGTTGGCTTTCCAAGCTCTTACAACAAATGCATATATTATTGTATAAGAATGAAGAATAATATTTTCACTCTCCTAATGAAATTATACTCCAAAGCTGAACATTCTTGTATAATGAAAAATGCAAATGGTAATAACCATGAAATCTGATCTTTTCTGCTTCTGAACACTAGACTCAAGACTAGACACTCATTTCAAGCCAAATCTCTCTTTCAGTCTTTGCTGCTGCTTTCGTTTCTTTTCTTTTTTTTTTTAATACTTTTTGTTGTTGATGGTGTTTCACTTGCACGAAATTTTCTTTCGGCAAGGGTGCAGTGGTTTGTTTGTTTTCTTTTCTTTGTTCAACATCTACAATGTCAAGCAAAATGAGACTTTATTTAAAGGTAAAGGTAGGTTATTTTCCCCCGTAATCTTAATAGCATTAATGTAAGAAGAATTTATAATGTGCACCAAACCTCCTGCAGGAAGTGGAGACTGAGCCTGAATGCTCAATAGCTAACTTCTGAAACGCTGCAAGATATTACAGTACTTAGACATCATGAGTATGCCTCTGTAGAATGGGCCCTTAAAGCAGCTCCCTAACCTACATAATATCAATAATAAAGCTTTCAGTAGATAACAACCGCCTGCTAAGTGCACTTTCTCTGTTTGAAAATCTTGCTAATTCAAGACCATTAAAATAGATTCTTTTAAAGACTCCATTCTGTCAAACACCAAAACCAGAGAAATATTGAGAAAGAGATTTAATTATCACTGTTCTGTATCTCGAAGTGTGAGTTTTTTCTGAGTAATAATTGCATAAATTTGTCTTCAAAAGGCATTTTAATAGTGTTAATACTAGTAAATATTGCTCATTTTGGTACTGATGTGCCGTTTTAATAGTTCCCACAGTTTCTAAAAGTCATTTCTTATTGTTTTACTGTAGAAAGAATCTCACTTTAATTATGTCATAATTGTTTGTAAGCCATAGAATCTTAATTAATGCCAATGGCTTAAAGGCACACACTGAGCACAGACTTTATGTTTGTGTTTGTTTTCCAAGCTCTTCCTTCTGTAACAAAAGCCCCAGTATGAGTTCCTATGAGTTGCTTATTTCCCCTGGTCCTTTCTCTTCATTGCTGTTTTTTATATTAACATTTTGTAGTCATTTCCTTCTTCCTGCTTCCCTGCTTCTGTCATATATATTTGTATGTTTTTCCTTTTCTTTTTATCCTCATTTGTATAGATGATTATCAGTAGATTTCTAAACACAGTTCCAATGTGTGTTTCAAAACTACAAGTAGGCAGGAACTACAATAAAATCATAGTCTGAAAGTGTGTATCCTTACATATCTGTTTTTCCACGCTAGAAAAGCTTATCCATTTTCATTGAATTCTATTTAAAAAAAAAAAAAAGGAAGAAGAAAAAGAAAAGAAGAAAACTAAATAACTTTTCTTTTTACAATATATCTAGAATTGCAAGACCTCAAGGAATTCTTACAACTAATACAAATATTCTAGTCATGGTTTTGATGTATGAGCAAAAGTAAAAGATATTGCAGAAACAAAAGCTTCCAAAGTTTCTGCTGGAAGACAAATAAAACTGCTTCTCCAGTTGAATCAGAAGTAAAAAGATAGACAATGTCTATAACAGATTCCCACCTGCATTTACTTACAGATGATTTTCATCACAGTAGTAACACAAGTTCTTAAATCTAGAATATAATGTTTCAAATGGTGTTCAAACACAGAAATGATTTTGTTGTCAGGCAAAGTTGAGAGACACATTACTATTTTACAGAACATAAAAAAATTATACATAAAAAGATTAAAGAACTAAATTTTCAAAGGTACTCAGAGCTGCAAGTGAGTATAAGTCTTATTTGTTGATTGGGGCTTTTTTCCACTTAAAATGTCTCAGCAAGTTAGGTACCTGGGGCTTTTTTCCACTTAAAATGCCTCAGCAAGTTAGGTACCTGAGTGGCTTGTGTGTCCTTATTTCCTACTGCAATCTTCATCCATACCAAAAGTATCAAGCAGTAAAATTAACAGATAAAATTTGCAGTATATTTTCACATTTGCCAGTTGGTTTTTGGTCTTGTGGGGTTTGGGGCTTTTTCGTTGTTAGTTTAGGTGGGGTTTTGTTGTTTTGTTTTGGTTTTTTGTTTGTTTTTTCTTGGGGGGGGGAGGGTGTTTTGTTTTGTTGTTTGTTTTTTTTTTTTTTCCCTGAAGTAAGCCTATAACCTTTTACTTAAAAATAATACTCTGGCACATTTCCTTTCCTCATGAGAATGTATTTCAGCCAAAAATTACAATATAGGAAACTGTGTTTGTTCATATTAATGTAATAACAAACATGGGATTTGATTAAATTGTATAAACCATAAGATATTTTTTTTTCTTTCAGAACTGATTTATCAGGCAAGTATAAAAGTAGTTTCTTCTTGATGTTTCCAAATCATTATTCATACAGCATATTGATTATAAGCAGTTTGTGTCAAAATTAGTGAGAAACCTGTGTTTGGAGATAAGGCAGTATGATATATATTGTTCTTTACTCTGAAGAGCCTGAAAACCATACTGATCATCTGTCGTCAGACTTGGCCATCTTTTGTAGGTGTGTGGGTAAAATGGAAATCCCATTGAGCATCTTGCTGAATCTTCTTCTGTGCACATTTATTTCCAAATCTTGTGCACTAAGATTTTGTGCAGAATTGGGAATTAATACAGTTTTGTCCTATCCCAGCTCAGTAATTAAGCTTCAAATAAAACTTTTTTACACTATAAAGGCAAACATTTTGATTTTTATGTATTTTAGTCCCTGCAGATAGCTGCAATTAGACCTTGAGTAATCTAGGCTAGAAAGAGTCCTCAAAATCAAAGCATAATATGTTTCATACACTTACCACTGAGTAAAATTATGTTTGTCTTTCATATGTGTGCAAACATATAACCACTGTTATTGGAAAAAGGAGAATGCATTACGATACTGTTGTAGATATTCTATTAACTAGTGCATGCCAAAGTTAATTTATGAATCTCCTACCCAGGTAAACACTGTGATTTACAATCCAGTAGGGACTGAGTTTTCCCTAGTGGCAGAATAAAGAAAGAGTTAATGCTATCAATGATTCCTCAAGAAATTTAGAATAATTTGAAATTGACAACTATTTCCCAATAAACCCCAGGATTCATCTTCTGTGAAGAAGCAAGGAGAAAGACAGAGATTGGAAAAAAAACCTTCAAAGGGAAAGACTTGAAATCTTTATTAAAAAATATTTTGATTGAAATACGTCTTATTTAATGCACAGTTGCAAAAATAATAATCCCAGATGAAAAGCCACTTCAGATTAATATGAAAGTGCATTTCATTGTGATTATGACAAATTGTGATTCATGATAGTGGAAGAATCTGAAATGACAGGATAAATTTAAGAAAATTAGTGTTGGCAAAAGTTAAAAAAGAGCTGAAAAAGCTCAGAAGCTTGCAATAGGTATTTGGTACTAAGCAGGATCAAGTCTTTATCGTACGGCTTATCTATGCAGCAGAAATACTGTCTGTATCTTAGGATTTATATTAACCTCCTTGCCCTTAAGTGCATGTAAATGTCTAGTTAATACTAGTAATTGAAAATACCAATACTGTAAAATAGGTGCAAGTTTCCTCTGTCAGAAATATTTTTTTTTTCATAACAAGAAAAACATATAACAAAACCACTTTGAAACACTTGCAGTTTGAGTTCTGCTATGCATATGGTGTCACTTAGGATTGAGATGAATTCCAACACTTTATGACCTGTTGCCCAAGAAACTTGCAAACTGATGTCATTAACATACAATGACAGACAGAAGAGTGTTAGGGAGAAATTTTGTTGTTTTTTTTTTTTCTTGTTTCTGCAAGAAAATTATATAATTTTAGTTCCGTATTCAAATGAATTGAATTTTAGACAGAAGTAGCTTCCTTTTATACTTCATTTTTTAAGAGAGATTTTACTTTTCTACCTTCCTCTGTCTTCAGGTACTTAAATTCACCAAAGGCAGAAACTGGTGGATAAGATTCCACAGCCTGGATTATAAACAAAAAAAGGAGAGAAAATATTCAGTTTGTCTTTCTTGAAAGTGCCAGCAGAGACTTTTGAATGTAAGAATCAATTTTCCTGCAGAGACCACTCTGGGAGCAGATAGTCCTCCACCACCCTTGAAGACCTCAGCACCAGCCACTGATGAAGGCAAAACAATGGGCTGAATGGGCCAACACAGATCAGCACTACAGCTTATATGCCATCTTTGCCAGTAAATCATAGAATCATAAAATGGTTAGGGTTGGAAAGGACCTCAAGATCAACTAGTTCCACCGCCCCTGCCATGGACAGGAACACCTCTCACTAAACCATCCAACACAAGGCTTCATCCAACCTGGCCTTGAACACCGCCAGGTATGGAGCACTCACAACCTCCCTGGGCAACCGATTCCAGTGTCTCATTTTCCAGTGTTCATTTTCTCATCGACCAGCACCCCCAAGTCCTTCTCTGCAGGGCTGCTCTGAATCTCTTCTTTGCCCAGACTGCAGCTGTGCCTGGGATTGCTCTGACCCAGGTGTAGGACTTTGCACTTGTCATGATTAAACTTCATAAGGTTGGCATCAGCCCACCTCAGAAGCATGTCAAGGTCCCTCTGGATGGCATCCCTTCCCTCCAGCGTATCAACCGGACCACACAGCTTGGTGTCATCGGCAAACTTGCTGAGGGCGCACTCAATCCCACTGTCCATGTCAGCGATGAAGATGTTAAACAAGACCGGTCCCAACACCGATCCCTGAGGGACACCACTCGTTACCGGTCTCCAGCCAGACATCGAGCCATTGACCACAACTCTTTGTGTGTGGCCATCCAGCCAGTTCTTTATCCACCGAGTGGTCCATCCATCAAATTGATATCTCTCCAATTTAGAGAGAAGGATGTCGTGTGGGACAGTGTCAAACACTTTGCACAAGTCCAGGTAGATGACGTCAACTGCTTTACCCTTATCCATCAATTCTGTAGCCCCATCATAGAAGGCCACCAAATTGGTCAGGCAGGATTTCCCCCTAGTGAAGCCATGCTGGCTGTCACCAAGCACCTTGTTGTTCTTCATGTGCCTTAGCATATTGTCCAGGAGAATGTGCTCCAAGATTTTACCAGGCACAGAGGTGAGACTGACTGGTCTGTAATTCCCCGGGTCTTCCATTTTCCCCTTCTTGAAAATGGGGGTTATATTTCCCTTTTTCCAGTCATCGGGAACTTCACCTGACTGCCATGATTTTTCAAGTATGATGGCCAGTGGCTTAGCAACTTCATTCACCAGCTCCTTCATTATATCAAAAATATATTCAATTATATATTTAAGATATAATTGCTGCTGGAGACCTGGCAAATTCTCCTAATTTACAGCAAAAAATAACCATTTGATAGATACTGATAACTGAGATCCTGCAACACAAATGTTAAATGTAAGCTATCTTGAAAGAGACAAAAAATTTTGAGATGGGGATGGTCTTATTCAGGCAGACTATGCTTCCCTTTAATAATACAATACCTTATCATATAATGAAGCAATTCTTTATTGCCAAAAATGTAAGCTATCTGGAAGTAAAAAGAGACAAAATATCTTTTCCAGGACCTCAGAGTTTTAAAAATAAATGAGATTTTTAACTTAATGGGACACTATTAACTTTGGTTTAATACAGATATCTTTCCAATACAATATTAGGACTTTTCATGACAATATATATATATTATGTTAATTTATGTCTATAAATACAAATAAACATCTTTGTGAAAATACTTATTAAAAACAAATATATTTGTGACTTTTTTAACTATTTCATTACAAACCTTTCCGCCCCCCCACCCGCTTTTTTTTTTTTTTAAATATAGATAAAAGATACCAAAACATATAAAATTATGAGTGCAGCTGTGATGGGATGAAATTAGGTACAGAAGCCACTTGGAAATAAATACAGGAAAGAGTAACCGTGTAACAGACACCATGTAAAACATTTGTGTGGAACTAATGCGTTTTCATGAATTTTTGTAGATATTTTGGGGATCAGTCATGGGAATGTGATTAATCATTTCAACTTGAGTGTGAAAAAGTTTGACATGGCTAGTAACCATCAAATACTATCTTCACAAAAATTCATCTCCTTCTAATGAAAGTCTTACACTACTGGACAACTTTATGGGCAACATTTCATAGATGCTGTGAGCTTCCATGTGGCCAACGCCTTGAAATTTCTCTGTAGGGATTTGAGAACAATGTACTTGTCAAAGCACTGAAAAATATTTTCAAGAATGTTTCTTCAATGTCACACAATGGCAAAGGAATGGACACATTTTCCTCTTCTCATTTATAATTGCTGTAACATTTATTGGGAGAAAAAAGTTAAATTTAAAGAAATGAGTTCTGGGTCATATTCTCAACTGGCATAAATTGCTGCAGCTCTACTGATCTGTCCTATCACTTGCAACTCTGTTCAGGGGGAGGGAATCTCATGTTTTTCTGGTATCACCAGTTATCCTCCCATTTCACCTTTCATTCTCCTGGGCAGTGATTATCAGATGTTGAAGACAACATGTAACTTTTTGCCTCAGGCAAATTCACAAATGTTTGCATTTTTGCTGTAGGGCAGAAGTAGAATGTAATCATATGTGCCACAAAAATAGTTCTTTTCACAGTCAAACTAGAGAGCTTTTTAGGCCAAGATTAAATTTGTCAATATTTTTGAAGAAATTAGTCCTTTTGTACAGGAAGTTTTAAAGTGAGAATCACTTTACTGCTAATGTAAGAATACATACCAGGATGAGATTGCTCTACTTCCATGTAAACATTTTCATCTGAGCTACTCACCCAGAATCCTTCACATCCAGTGGAGAAAAACATGAGTTTCTGGAACAATATTTAACTTATGCCCATATCTAAGTGTTGTTGTTTAAGCCCTGTCGGCAAGTCAGCTAAGCAGTTTCTACGCCCCCCTCACCTCTTTCCTCCCCTCCCAGCCCCATCCTCCTGCCCCTGCTCCCAGAGGGATGAAGAGGAGAATTGAAAGAATGTAACTCCCATGTGTTGAGATAAGAACAGTAACTACGGTATAACACAAATTGCTACTGCTACCACCAATAATAATAATGATAAAAGAAATAACAAAGGAAGAGAATATGATATCACCTGCCGAAATGAGCCCGACCCAGCAGTAAACAGCCCTTCTGTATAACCGCCAGTTACATCCTGGGCATGACATGCTGTGGTATGGAATACCTCTTTGGCTAGTTTGGGTCAGGTGTCCCGTCTCTGCTTACTTCTGGTTTCCCCTCCTCCCTGGCAGAGCATGAGACTCACAAAGTCCTTGGGCACTCTAAACATTTGAGCAGTAACTAAAAACATTGGTGCTATCAGTGTTGTTCCCAGGACGAAAGTCAACAACACAGCACTGCACCAGCTACTAAGAAAGAGAGAAAAAATGACTGCTACTGCTGAACCCAGGACACTAAGAAGGGTCAAGTGAAGCATGCTCCAAAAGGATCTGATTTTCCCCCTTGACCAGGCTATGGGGACTATCTCACTTTAAAATATCTTTATTCTATCATCTATGGTCAGAATTAAGGAAATCCCACCCTGACTTTCACATATGATGGTGTCTGTATAAACTGGGTAGATGAGAAGCAGGCGTGTGAAAGCAGCCTCCTGTTCATTTATCTTGATCCCAGTGCGTTTGAAGCAGCACCAGACTTTGGCATCAATTAAAACAGTCACATTTTAAATCCTCTTATGGGGTGTCTTCCCTGGTGTAGAATGGGCTGAACGTGCCACCTTCCCTGACTGACATTCTATTCATCTCCACTCTCTTCCTTGTTCTTTTGACAAGAACCAACAGAGGGAAGAACTGCAGGCTTCCTGCCTGCACTGCATGATGGAAGGCACACTACCTCCATTACTGGGTGGCCTAGTATCACTGTGCCATCACAGCCTTGTCTGTGCCTTAACAGTAACAGGCTTACTTCGCTCTTTTGAGCACTGTATTTATATGCTATTATCTTAAATTGCACTGTGCATTCTAAAATCCATTTTAGCCACCCAAGACTCTACTCAAGACTTGGGCTATGACACACCAAAGTTATCTAGCAAGTGACATGAGGGGAAAAGAGAATAAAATCACTGCCTGAATTACCACAGAGTTTCTGCTCATAATAACAGCTGACTAAATGCAATACAGTGCTCTGTTTTAAAACTGTTGGTAACCTCTGGCCCTTCTTTGTTATATTTACTTTAATGAGAATAACTCGCAACAACAGCAGCTTGTCATCACTTCCATCTCATTGCTCTTGTTTACACACAAGGCTGTAAAACTTCACCTCTGCAGATTGCTTTAAAAACATAAATAAAAATAAAGTCTAATTTACATTTTTATTCCAACTGGTTTTCTTGACAGACAGCTGCCCACAGCTCAGTGCTTGCTCTGTTCAGTGTACTTTAATTTTCAGCTTTCAAGTTTTTCTGCAGCCTATTCAGAAGTAAATTCTCAAGGAAAATTGAGCTCTGTCATGGATGGATTAGTACTATAATAGTTGGTCACATATCTTGCATGAAACCTTTCAAAAGCAAGGCAAATGAGAAGGAAATGAAATTCATTTCATACTTCTTCAAGCACGCTAAAAGACTTTCTCTCCAAGTAATCTGTGAAGTACCACTAGTTTATTGGAGGTTCACATAACTACCATTACATTATACCTTGTCACAATCTCATATACTGTGTGACTGCTTTTTCTGAACTGATGGTACCTGCAAAGTGTGCTCCACAGGCACTGAGGAGAGAATACTGTTTCTTAGATCAAAATGTATAGGCCCTGGGAATGGCATAAATAAAAGTACTTGAAGCAAAGTAGGACATTACAGGTCATAGGTCAATGAAATCTGAAAGGGAGATATATCTCAGAGATGTCGCATTTGCTATGGTGATGAACTGATGAACTGAAAGAGAAGAGGACGGAGAGAAGTGATGGGAAAAAGCAAGACAGAGAAAGAATAATAAAGTTTTTTTCTGCACATCTAAGTACAGAAACTACAGCTATTTCCCTTTGTGGAGGGAGAACAGGCTCCCATCTGGTTTCTTTGTCATTTGCAATGAAGGCAGTACTTCATTCCCTTAGAATGTATGTGTGCATCTCTAAGAGTGTATAAATGTGTGTCTTATTTCTCCTTATGGTAAGACAAACAAATATCTGCCTTATCTTGGGTACTTATTTGATTCAGCCGTTCTGTTGAAAACTATTTGCAGGCACGGGGGGAAAAATATCTGCATAGGTCTTGTTTATGCATGGGTGATGTCCCAAAAAATTGTAAGTATAAATACAGTTGATGTTTCAGTGCTGATCTAGGCAGAGTTAAAAAAGATGTGACTCATGATTGAGGCCCTGGTTCAGGGAATCAATTAAACATATATTTGAAGCTTCTGGAATCAGAAACCTGCTTGAAGGCCCTGATAAGAGAGGAGTCAGCAGCGCTTCCTAATTCTTCCAATTTCTTAATCACAATTTTTTTGCTATGATGTATTTGGGAGCTAGTGATTATTTTAAAATAATTTTACTATATCTGGTGATTTTTATTTATTTGCAAAGAAATTTATTTTTCTGTTTGTCAGACCATTGCAACAACAACTCAAACCTAGTGTATGAGCAGAAAAGTGTTAAAAACTGTGGTTTATTTACATATTATAAATTTAAAGCCCTTTTTATGAAAGAAGGACTGTTCTAAAACACACAAAAAAAGGATTTGAAGTCCCACAGTAAAACCTGGGAACACTTTAAATATTTTTGGTTTTCTGTTTCACTTTTTTTTCCTCTCAAAATTTCTCTTTTGGGTCAAACAATACTTTAATCAACCCCCTATGAAATAAATATCAGGAAAGAAGGGGTTTGTGAATAATTGAAAACAGCAGCTTGGATTCAGTTCGTGCCTAAACAAACCGGATGGAAATGCTTTGCCTAAATCTGTTGTCCCCTCCTCCTAAATCTTTTGTCCCCGCGCAGAACCACTTTGCTGTCCTGCAGGACACTAACGAGGAAACGCACCTGCACCACAAACAGACGGATTATGCACAGGTAAAGATCTCTACTGGCGCTACAAAGAAAAAATGGCGGGTTGTAGTAATAGGGGACTCTACTTCGAAAGGGGCAGAAGCACTCGTCTGTCGGCCTGACACCGTCTCGAGGGAGGTGTGCTGCCTACCAGGGGCATGGATCAGGGATGTTACAGAGAGGCTGCCTGCTCTAGTAAGTTCCATGGACTATTACCCGCTCCTGCTGATCCATGTAGGTGCTGGGGATATAGATAGTAGTAGACTGGGGACCATAAATAAAGACTACAGAGCCCTGGGAGAGGTGGTTAGGGGCTCTGGAGCTCAGATAGTCTTTTCGTCAGTTCTCCAGGACACAGGGGAAGACCAAAAAAAAAAAAAGCTAGGAAGATTGGCCAGGTTAATAAATGGTTAAAAGGGTGATGCCATAGTCAAGGCTTTGGGTGTCTTGAACATAGGACTGAAGTTAGTAGGCCAGGTGTACTGGGGGCTGGTGGAGCTGCTCTGGTAAAGAAGGGGAAGAGCAGTTTTGGTAGGAGGCTTGCCAGACTGGTCAAGGAGGCTTTAAACTAGATGTGTTGGGGGAGGGGGGCATAATTCCATCCCAACACACCCAGTCAGTTGCCAACACCTATAATAAATGCTCAGAACAACATAGATATATTCCAGATGCTCCAGCCAACAAGCTGGCTTCATTTGGAGATTGTCTCGGATGCCTCTATACAAACGCCCGTAGCATGGGGAACAAACAAGAGGAATTAGAGATGTGTGCATGTCTACGGGGGTATGATATAATAGGCATCACAGAAACATGGTGGGATGGCTCCTATGACTGCAGTGTCGGAATGGAAGGTTACAGGCCCTTTAGAAAAGACAGGCCTGGCAGGCGGGGAAGGGGAGTTGCCCTTTATGTTAGGGATAGGCTGGAGAGTATGGAACTCTGTCTGGGGACAGGTGAGCAGTTTGCAGAGGGTTTGTGGGTCAGGGTTAAAGAGAAAACAGCTGTGGGAGACATTACTATGGGGATCTGTTACAGACCACCTAATCAAGGAGAACCTGTGGATGCAGCACTCTACAGACAGATAGGAAAAGACTAACACTCACAGGTGCTTGCTCTCATGGGGGACTTCAACCACCCTGACATCTGTTGGAACGATGGCACTTCACGGCACAAGTGATCCAGGAGGTTCCTCGATTGTGTGGAAGACAACTTCCTTCTGCAAGTACTAGAGGAGCCGACAAGGAGAGATGCCATGCTTGACCTTGTGCTCACCAAAAGGGAAGGGCTTGTTGAGAATATGGTACACCAGGGCAGCCTTGGATGCAGCGATGACAAGATGGTCGAATTTGAGATCCCAAGGACAGTGAGAAGAGTGTGTAGCAAGCTCACTGCCCTGGACTTCAAAAGAGCAGACTTTGGCCTCTTCAGGAGCATGCTCAGTAGGGTTCCATGGGATATAGCCCTGGAGGGCAGGGGGGCCCAAGACTCTTGGTTGATATTCAAGGATCACTTGCTACAAGCTCAGGAGTGCTGCATCCCAACTAGAAGGAAGTGCAGCAGGAGGGCCAGGAGACCTCCCTGGATGGATAAGGAGCTGCTGAGGAAAATTCAAAGGAAAAAAGAGGCTTATAAAAAGTGGAAGCAAGGACAGGTGTCCTGGGTAGAGTACAGGGATGTTGTCTGGGAAACTAGGGACCAGGTTAGGAAGGCTAAGGCCCAGTTAGAATTAAACTTGGCTAGGGATGTCAAGGATAAAAGGAAGAGATTCTACAGGTACATAGCAAACAAAAAACAGACTAGGGACAACATAGGCCACCTGAGGAAGCTTTTGGGAGAACTGGCTACACAGCATTTGGAGAAGACCAAGGTTCTGAATAACTTCTTTGCCTCGGTCTTCACTGGCAAAGGCTCTGACTGCACCACCCAGGTCTTAGAAGGTAGACGCAGGGACTGTGAGAATGAAGACCTTGTGCTCACTGTAGGAGAGGATCTGTTTCGAGGCCATCTTAAAAACCTGAATGTTCACAAGTCCGTGGGACCTGATGAAATCCATCTGCGGGTCCTGAAGGAGCTGACGAATGAAGTTGCTAAGCCACTGGCCATCGTATTTGAAAAATCATGGTAGTCAGGTGAAGTTCCCAACAACTAGAAAAAGGAAAATACAACCCCCATTTTCAAGAAGGGGAAAATGGAAGACCCAGAGAGTTACAGACCAGTCAGTCTCACCTATGTGCCTGGCAAAATCTTGGAGCACATAGAATCATCGAATCGTAGAATAGTTAGGGTTGGAAAGGACCTCAAGATCATCTAGTTCCAACACCCCTGCCATCAACAGGGACACATCACACTAAACGATCCCACACAAGGCTACATCCAATCTGGCCTTGAACACAGCCAGGGATGGAGCACTCACAACCTCCCTGGGAAACCGATTCCAGGGTCTCACCACCCTAACAGGAAAGAATTTCCTCCTTATATCCAATTTAAACTTCCCCTGTTTAAGTTTTAACCCCTTACCCCTTGTCCTGTCACTATAGTCCCTGACGAAGAGTCCCTCCCTAGCATCCCTATAGGGGATGGACAGCATGCTAAGACACATAAAGTACAACAAGGTGCTTGGTGACACCCAGCATGGCTTCACCAAGGGAAAATGCTGCCTGACCAATATGGTGGCCTTCTATGATGGGGCTCCAGAACTGATGGACAAGTGTAAAGCTGTTGATGTCATCTACCTGGACTTGTGCAAAGCGTTTGACACTGTCCCACACAACACCCTTGTCTCTAAATTGGAGAGATATCAATTTGATGGATGGACCACTCGGTGGATAAAGAACTGGCTGGATGGCCGCATACAGAAGTTGAGATCAATGGCTCAATGTCCAGCTGGAGAACAGTAACGAGTGGTATCCCTCAGGGATTGGTGTTGGGACCGGTCTTGTTTAACATCTTCATCGCTGACATGGACAGTGAGATTGACTGCGCCCTCAGCAAGTTTGCCGATGACACCAAGCTGTGTGGTCCGGTTGATACGCTGGAGGGAAGGGATGCCATCCAGAGGGACCTTGACATGCTTGTAATGTGGGCTGATGCCAACCTTAGGAAGTTCAAGCATGCCAAGTGCAAGGTCCTACACCTGGGTTGGAGCAATCCCAGGCACAGCTACAGATTGGGCAAAGAGGTGATACAGAGAGGCCCTGCAGAGAAGGAGTTGCGGGTGCTGGTCAATGAGAAAATGAACATGAGCCAGCAGTGTGCGCTTGCAGCCCAGAAAGCCAACTGTATCCTGGGCTGCATCAAAAGGAGCATGACCAGCAGGTCGAAGGAGGTGATCCTGCCCCTCTACTCTGCTCTTGTGAGACTTCACCTGGAGCATTGTGTGTAGTTCTGGTGTCCCCAACATCAAAAGGTCATGGAACTGCTGGAACAAGTCCAGAGGAGGGCCACGAGGATGATCAGGGGACTGGAGCACCTCTTGTATGAAGACAGGCTGAAGAAGTTGGGGCTGTTCAGCCTGGAGAAGAGAAGGCTGCGTGGGGACCTCATAGCAGCCTTTCAGTATCTGAAGGGGGCCTATAGGGATGCTGGGGAGGGACTCTTCATCAGGGACTGTAGTGACAGGACAAGGGGTAACGGGTTCAAACTTAAACAGGGGAAGTTTAAATTGGATATAAGGAGGAAATTCTTTCCTGTTAGGGTGGTGAGACACTGGAACAGGTTGCCCAGGGAGGTTGTGAGTGCTCCATCCCTGGCAGCGTTCAAGGCCAGTTTGGATGAAGCCTTGTGTTGGATGGTTTAGTGTGATGTGTCCCTGCTGATGGCAGGGGTGTTGGAAATAGATGATCTTGAGGTCCTTTCCAACCCTAACTATTCTATGATTCTATGATTCTATAATTACAGAATTATCCTATTAAGTGCTGGGGCCACTTTATGAAAGCAGCATTCACAGATGAAATTTTGAAGTATACTGAAGAAGCCATGAAATGAAACAATTTCCTCAGTGCAAATACTGAAGAAAGAAAAACAGTTTTATTTTTTAATTTAAGCTTAATTTACTTATGTCAACAAAAGTCTAAGTTTCGTATTATATCTACTATTAAGGCAAGCCATCTCCCAAAACTAACCAACATTTCCACATCAGGTTTATAATAATTTATATTATTATTGATCAGTATAAAATTCCTATTAATTATGACTTTAAGTTAAAATATTCTGTGCTGTGTTTCCCCTTATTCTAAGTTTATTGACACAAGAGAACTCTCTCAGCACCTATAGGAAGATGGACATGTTCATAAAGGTAACACCATGGAACTTAGATTAAAAAGTAAAAAAAACCACAGTAGAATCTTTCTATTTTCACCAAAAGGTCTCTTCAATAATTGTCTTATTTTCAGACCTATTTAGAGGAACTACTGAATGAAGAAAAGCTGCATTAAAATATACAAGGGAAAACGTCCAAACTCAGGGCATGTAACCTAAGCACCTATGTTGGAAACATCATTGGCTTAGATTTAGTTTATATTCCATTGAAAAAAAAAGGCACACAAGAAATACACTGTTTGAATGCCTAGAGACAGAATTATTTCCCTGACTTGAGTTGCTGAGGTGAGTAGCTTGAGAGAGGACGCCTGCAACACCGGAGCGGAGAGGGGAGAGATCAGCGTCCAGGAGCCTCACCTCAGAGCGACAAGAGCCACTGAGGAGGGAGCCTCAACTCCGCAACAGGACTTGCCCAGGACTCGGAAGCTCAGCTCCCGCGAGGGGCTGACTCACAGGGGACGGAGCCAGGAGGAGCGGCACCAGCTGGGAGTGGCTAAAAAACCTTCTCAGGGAGCGCGGCGACCAGAGCTGGGAAATAGAGAGAGGGTCGGGGCAGTTCGCGCGGGCAGGGGAGCGGGCAGGGAAGCGTTCCAACCGCCTCATCGAGAGGACTCGCCTGGAGTACAGGAGGGGGAAGGAGTGCTGAGAGACGTAGACGGATTGATTGACCAGATAGATCATGGTTACAACACGATCAAAAGCTGTAGTGAGTACTAATGTGGGTATCCAGACTGAGCCTTCCTGCAGACATGCAGCTGTGCAGGTCTCTGGCTGCAGCGAATGCCTGAGCCTGGCACTTGTATTGGAGGGAGCCAGTGATACTGCTTGTGTTCGCTGTGAGCAAATAAATGACCTGCTCAGGCAGGTGGCTGAACTGAGGGAGGATGTTGAAAGGTTGAGAGCCATTACAGAGTGTGAAAGTGAAATAGATTGGTGGAGCCACACCCTAAGGCAAGGGCAGAGGGAAGTGGTTCAACAAGTTATGGATCCCCTTCCCTCCTACCATCAGACAGAAGGAGAGAGCTTAATGGACAAGGATGGATGGAGGGAGGTTCCTCCTCGGAGAGGTAAGCGAAAACCCTCACAATCCCTTCCTCCCTCCCAATTGCCCTTGAATAACAGGTACAAGGTTTTGGAAATTCAGGGCCAGGTGAATGGAGATGGAGAGGCAAATCTATCTAGTGAGTCACCCAGGGCTAGTCACTCACCCCCATGCCTCAAAACTTCCCCAACCAAGAAGAAAAGAAGAGTAATTGTGGTGGGTGACTCCCTTCTGAGGGGAACAGAAGGGCCCATTTGTCGACCGGATCCACCCCACAGGGAGGTCTGCTGCCTGCCTGGGGCTCGGATTAGAGATGTTAAAAAGAAACTCTCTGAACTGGTGCAGCCGTCTGACTACTATCCGCTGCTGGTTTTTCAGGTTGGCAGTGACGAAATTATTACGAGGAACTTAAGGGCAATGAAGAGAGACTTCAGGGCCCTGGGACGGCTGGTTAAAGGGTTTGGAGCGCAAGTGGTGTTTGCCTCCATACCTGTTGCAAGCGAGGGTGAAGGGATATATAAGAAGACTCTGCAGGTTAATGTATGGCTACGTGACTGGTGCCAAAGGCAGGGGTTTGGGTTTTTCAGTCACGGGCTGCTGTATGGGACACCTGGTTTGCTGGTAACAGGCGGGATACACCAGTCCCAGAGAAGAAAAAGGGTTTTGGGGCAGGAGTTAGCAGGGCTTATTGACAGGGCTTTAAACTAGTTATGAAGGGGGGAGGGGATTTAACTGGGCCTGTTGGGGACAAGCCCAAGAAGAACAGGCTAGGGATTGAAGGATGGCGGGCTAAGGAGGACTATCAATCTCTTGTTTCACTTGTGGGAAAGGATAGCTTTTTAGACCCTGTCCCACAGGGGGAAAAGGGTACTAGGTCTGGCTCCCTGAAATGCCTGTACACCAATGCACGCAGCATGGGGAATAAACAGGAGGAGTTAGAAGTCTGTGTGCAGGCTAAAGGTTATGATCTAGTGGCAATTACAGAGACATGGTGGGACAGTTCACATGACTGGAATGTGGTCATGGATGGCTATGTCCTTTTTAGGAAAGATAGGTCAGCAAAGCGAGGTGGTGGAGTTGCTCTTTACGTGAGAGAGCAACTAGAATGTATTGAGTTCTGTCCGGGGTCGGATGAGGAGCAAGTGGAATGCCTGTGGGTACGAATTAAGGGACTGACTGGCACGGGTGATACAGTTGTGGGGGTCTATTACAGACCTCCTGATCAGGACAAAGGAGTTGATGAGGCTTTCTACAGGCAACTGGAAGTAGCCTCGCGACTACATGCCTTAGTCGTCGTGTGGGACTTTAACTACCCCGATATTTGCTGGAAGACTCACACAGCCAGTCATTCACAGTCTAGGAGGTTCCTCGAGTGCATTGATGATAATTTCTTAATGCAAATGGTGGACGTACCAACTAGGGGATCAGCGCTGCTAGATTTAGTACTCGCCAACAAGGAGGGTTTGGTCGAAGTGGTGTTGGTCAATGGCAGCCTTGGCTGCAGTGACCATGAGATAGTGGAGTTTAGGATCCTGTGTGGGAGGAATAGAATACCTAGCAAAGCCACAGTTCTGGATTTCCGAAGGGCCAACTTTGGCCTCTTCAGTCAACTGCTAAGGGAAGTCTCATGGGAAAGTGTACTAGGCGGTAAAGGGGCTCAAGATAGTTGGTTAGCATTCAAGGACCGCTTCTTCCAAGCTCAGGATCGGAGCGTTCCAATGAGTAGGAAATCAAGTAAGGGATGTAGGAGACCGGCGTGGTTAAACAAGGAGCTGCTGGGCAAACTCAAGTGGAAAAGGAGAATCTATGGATTATGGAAGGAGGGGTTGGCCGCTTGGGAGGAATATAGGACAGCTGTTAGAGGATGTAGGGAGGCAATTAGGACAGCTAAGGCCTCCTTGGAACTCAATCAGGTTAAAGACAATAGAAAGGGCTTCTTCAAATACATAGCAAATAAAACTAACACAAGAGGCAATATAGGCCCACTGCTGAACGAAGTGGGTGCCCTGGAGACAGAGGATATAAAGAAGGCAGAGGTGCTGAATGCCTTCTTTGCCTCTGTCTTTACTCCTGCAGACTCTCCCCGAGGGCCCCGGATTTCTATAGCCCCAGAAGGAGTCAGGACAAAGGAGGAGTTTGCTTTGGTAGATGAGGATTGGGTTAGGGATCAGCTATGCAAACTGGACATCTGTAAATCGATGGGTCCGGATGGAATGCACCCACGGGTGCTGAGGGAGCTGGCGGAGGTCATTGCTAGGCCGCTCTCCATCATCTTTGGTAAGTCGTGGGAAACGGGCGAGGTGCCTGAGGATTGGCGGATGGCAAAGGTCACACCAGTCTATAAGAAGGGCAAGGAGGAGGACCCGGGTAATTATAGACCGGTCAGCCTTACCTCCATCCCTGGAAAGGTGATGGAACAACTTATTCTTGACTCCATCACTAGGCATATCAAGGATGAGGGGGTCATTAAGAACAGCCAACATGGTTTTATGAGGGGGAAGTCATGTATGACCAACCTTATAGCCTTCTATGAGGAAGTGACTAGGTGGAGGGATGAGGGTAGAGCGGTAGATGTAGTTTTTCTTGATTTCAGTAAGGCATTTGATACTGTCTCCCACAGCATCCTCATAGATAAGCTAAAGAAGTGTGGGCTTGACGATCAAGTAGTGAGGTGGATCGAGAACTGGTTGAAAGGAAGAAGGCAGAGAGTTGTGGTCAATGGCGCAGAATCTAGCTGGAGGTCTGTGACTAGTGGAGTTCCTCAGGGGTCGGTGCTGGGACCGGTGCTGTTTAATATTTTCATCAATGACCTGGATGAGGGAACTGAGTGCACCATCAGCAAGTTCGCTGATGACACAAAACTGGGAGGAGTGGCTGACACACCAGAAGGCTGTGCTGCCATTCAGCGAGACCTGGACAGGCTGGAGAGTTGGGCGGGGAGAAACTTGATGAAATTTAACAAGGGCAAGTGTAGAGTCTTGCATCTGGGGAAGAACAACCCCATGTACCAGTACAGGTTGGGGGGTGACCTGCTGAAAAGTAGCGAAGGGGAAAGGGACCTGGGGGTCCTGGTGGACAGGAGGATGACCATGAGCCAGCAATGTGCTCTTGCGGCCAAGAAGGCAAATGGCATCTTAGGGTGCATTAGAAAGGGAGTGGTTAGTAGGTCAAGAGAGGTTCTCCTCCCCCTCTACTCAGCCTTGGTGAGGCCGCATCTGGAATATTGCATCCAGTTCTGGGCCCCTCTGTTCAAGAAGGACAGGGAATTGCTTGAAGGAGTCCAGCACAGAGCCACAAAGATGATTAAGGGAGTGGAACATCTCCCTCATGAGGAGAGGCTGAGGGAGCTGGGTCTCTTTAGCTTGGAGGAGACTGAGGGGTGACCTCATCAATGTTTACAAATATGTAAAGGGTAGGTGTCAGGATGATGGAGCTAGGCTTTTTTCAGTGATATCCAGTGATAGGACAAGGGGCAATGGGTGTAAACTGGAGCATAGGAAGTTCCACGTTAACATCAGGAAGAACTTCTTTACTGTAAGAGTGACAGAGCACTGGAACAGGTTGCCCAGGGGGGTTGTGGAGTCTCCTACACTGGAGATATTCAAGGCCCGCCTGGACAAGTTCCTGTGTGAGGTACTGTAGGTTACCCTGCTCTTGCAGGGGGGTTGGACTAGATGATCTTTTGAGGTCCCTTCCAACCCTTGGGATTCTGTGATTCTGTGATTCTGTGACTTAACTACTTTGTTCAGTTTCCTTAGTAATAGTTATGATATTCTTTAAGAATGGTTCCTATGTAACAGGATATCATTGTTCTGCTTAAACAGAGATTAAAAGACAAGCTCTGACCTAAACCAAGGAGCATGCAAACATAGAGCTAAGAAAAAATAAAAAAGTTATAAAGCTATATTCAGACAGAAATGGTATCAAAACCCATGACAGAACACAGGTGACCCTATGAAGCAAGATTTTCTGCACATCAGAAACACCTCTCTTTAGCAGCCTGTATCATTTTCTTCAAATAGAAATGGTCATTATATTAAAACAAATGACAAGTGTTTGAGAATGAAGAGATGAATAGCAGCAAGCAGCAGGATGCTTTTTAAAGATACGTGGCCCCACAGATTGTGGATTCAGTAATTAATGTCTGCAACTATTCATAGCTCTTTCCCTTGGAGATGGCATGTAAGGTAAATAAAATAATAGCTCAGTAGGATGGATTTTTTTTCATACTTAGCCTTTTAAAATTGCAAAGAAACACAACAGAGAAAATGGATGTTAACATCAAATAGTCCATCAATACATAACCAGAAAATCTCCGTCCAAGAGGAACTGCCCAATGACACAGCCATCTGCTTAGTAAATGTATGCAATGTGCTGTTATGAGAGCCCTCAGCATCTCCCTTGACTTGTAACATAGTCATTTATTAATATGAGTTAATGCTCCAGGTAGCACTTTCCAACAGCCTCCAGGCAATCTGACATAGTGGAAGGCAGGAAATAGAGCTGTCAGAGGCCTGAGAGGTTAATCTGAAGTTCACCTGGTAACACAGAGAGTTGTTCTGTACATTAGGTTTAAGAAAGACCAAGGATACAGTCTAAAACAGAACAGTTTTTGATCACACATAGCAAAAGCAAAACTCTGTGTTAAATTTGCATACAATCAGCCAAGAGAGGAGGAGAGAAAGAGCTGCAGCTGGAGCAGGTGTAGTTTTGCAGAGAGGACTGGGCTTTCTGGGTTTGGGGGTGGATTTTTTTTTTTTTTCAAATTCGCAAAGACATGCTGACTTTTTACATATCGGCTTACCCGTAATTCAACAAATAATAATAGCTTTTGAAGAAATACATTCTCAGAAAATATCAGATCTAAAAAAATAAGAACAAAGAACTGCAACAAGCTCTACAGTTTAATGAAGAATGGATTTTAGTTAGATACTTATGTGCTTTAAAGATGAGAACCATGTCTCTTAATTTCACCTACATATTCTGAACAGATCTAGTGAATGAAGGAGAGGCAGACTTAGAACACAATTTGTCTCATCCTACGACAAGTTTCTGAGAAAGCATCAGTTCTCTTCTGATGTCTAAATATCTCTCCTTTCGTTGAAGTAGAAACCTATTATGGTAGGTTAAACTATACAGATGAAGTCAGGCAAGGTTAATATCTACTAGTGCACTTTGAGAGGCTCTTCCAGAAGACAGCTACTACCTGAAAAAAATCTTATATCTTCTGTGAACAGTGTAATTGCTCGGTGAACGCTACATACAAGACTTGTTTGACACTGGAGATACAAGACAGAAGGACATAATAAGGCTTTTGAATGGCTAAAAACTTCATTGGTATAACTATTTATAGTCCTAAAATGGGTGACTGAGCCATCTGCATTGTTAAAACCCCAAAATCATGTATATGCTCAATACTGGTGACTACATAGTTTGAA
This sequence comes from Lathamus discolor, assembly GCF_037157495.1. Lineage (NCBI taxonomy): Eukaryota > Metazoa > Chordata > Aves > Psittaciformes > Psittacidae > Lathamus > Lathamus discolor. Next base: position 104,621,020 of record NC_088909.1, on the reverse strand, counting down.
GAAGGAAAGACAGGGGGGTGGGTGGGGGGGGGGGGGGGTGGGAACTGCGCCTGAAGGTCTTTTGGTGATATTTTAGTAGGTGGTAGTGCATGTTCCATCATCAAAACAAGTTAAATATACCTCAGTAAACCTGAAGCCACCAGTATGCAGGGGTATGGGAAGGTCAGTGAGATATGCTGGATTAGGACTATGTAGCAAAAGTTAAAGTCAATATGATATTTGACTTCCAGCTAATACAATTTGTTCAAAATAAGTTAAATGTACTCCTATTTCCTCCTTTATAAAGAATTTGGCAGCCTCATTCTGTTATCAAGTGCAGAGCCGTTTCTGAGATCTGACTGGGATAGAAATGAATGCAACTTTGAAATATTCCATAAATGCAGAGTGATATAAGAGCTATGATAGGAATGAAATCAGACTGAAATTTTTATCTGCTGTATATGAGGTTAGCAGTGAGATGAGACGACCTTTTCTAGATTTTTCCCCCAAAAAAGGAAAACAAAATATGAGTGTTTTCCACACATACTACACTCTTTATCTTTCATCTTAAAGAACTGTATAAACATCAAAGTAATCAATAATTAGTGTGTTATTATTACTGATGTGGCATACAGGCTGGGAATTAAGGCTCTGCTTTACTGAGCTTTGTACCAACAACTCACAAAAAAGAGCTGTTTCTGCTCAGTGCAAAGCCGATGCTGAGCCAAATAATGATACATTTACACTTGTAAATCTGAGGCAACTCCACTGTAGCCAATGGTACTAGGACCAGGCAAAATTGCTGATAGGATCAGAGACATAGTCTTCAGGTATACAAAATCTACATTTCAACAATGTCAAAGTTACAAAATTTTGCTTAACCATATTTCTGCCTCAAAAACCAATGCAAGACATTTGTCAGGAATTTCTATTCTTTTCTTTTTTAGCTAAAAGTAGAAAAAATAACTGAGTAATAATCATTACTGTTACTACTACTACTACCTCCTAGCCTTCAGGTTTACAGCTGAATATTTATGTTTTTTATTTTTTAACAAGATTCCAATGCATTCAGGCTGGGGGTAGAAATAAAACTGATAGTTGCCCACAGAAAATGAATTATGCACCAAATTGTAAATATTCCATTTCCTTTTCTGATCTGAAAGTCCCCAAAGAAATATGAACACTTTATTTAAAATTCATCTTCACTGACATTTTCTGGCTGCACAGAGCTCTCCCACAAACACACAAGTATTTGAGAAAAAAAAAAAATTAAATAGCTTTTTAAGGGAATGTTACTCTGTGTTAATTCTGTTTTTTTGCAGTTGGTCTGCTCTCTCCTTCTGAAATCAAATGAAATATTTTCCACTGATGTGCTGTAAAAGAATAGATGTAAATAAATGCATCTTTTGAAAATAGGATTTAACTTATTTATACAGTTGAATTTATTTAGACTACAGGATAAAGATTCATTCAGATAAAATACTTATTACAAGATGCACAAAGGCTGAAGGACAGGTTTGATACACTATCAGCTGACAAATAAACAGCAGGGCACATAGGTACAATACTCCAGCTACAGAATAGATAATTTCTCCCATAGTCTTGACTGCTTATTAAGGTAGTAATGTTCTTCATGTCTCTCTGAGCATTCTACCTGAAGCACACATTCAACTTTCTTTGGGATCTTTTGGTTATTATGACATACTTCCAAAGAAAACATTGTAAAAACAAAACCATTTTTGTTATTATCTTATAGAATTTCCGGAATTTATTGAAACACAATTTTTGTCATTTAGTTTTGTCTTCTACAAGGGAAAGTAATTGTGGGCTATTTTTTTATTTGTATCCTGCTCAAAATTAATGCTTTGGGTTTCTTTGTTTATATTTTGTTTCTTGGTTAAGAAAACAACTGAAAGTCCACAAAGAATAGAATAAAACCAAACAGAATAAAACAAAATTAACAAACCCCGTTTAACCTCCAACCAATCATCTCCAAAACCCACACCTAAAAAAAAGTCCCAAACAAATAAAGTCCCCACCCAAACCTCGTATTCTATTTACTGAGTTTTTTTCTTTAAATAATAAGGTTGATCTCTATTTACAGAATCACAGAATCACAGAATCCCAAGGGTTGGAAGGGACCTCAAAAGATCATCTAGTCCAACCCCCCTGCAAGAGCAGGGTAACCTACAGTACATCACACAGGAACTTGTCCAGGCGGGCCTTGAATATCTCCAGTGTAGGAGACTCCACAACCCCCCTGGGCAACCTGTTCCAGTGCTCTGTCACTCTTACAGTAAAGAAGTTCTTCCTGATGTTAACGTGGAACTTCCTATGCTCCAGTTTACACCCATTGCCCCTTGTCCTATCACTGGATATCACTGAAAAAAGCCTAGCTCCATCATCCTGACACCTACCCTTTACATATTTGTAAACATTGATGAGGTCACCCCTCAGTCTCCTCCAAGCTAAAGAGACCCAGCTCCCTCAGCCTCTCCTCATGAGGGAGATGTTCCACTCCCTTAATCATCTTTGTGGCTCTGTGCTGGACTCCTTCAAGCAATTCCCTGTCCTTCTTGAACAGAGGGGCCCAGAACTGGATGCAATATTCCAGATGCGGCCTCACCAAGGCTGAGTAGAGGGGGAGGAGAACCTCTCTTGACCTACTAACCACTCCCTTTCTAATGCACCCTAAGATGCCATTTGCCTTCTTGGCCACAAGAGCACATTGCTGGCTCATGGTCATCCTCCTGTCCACCAGGACCCCCAGGTCCCTTTCCCCTTCGCTACTTTCCAGCAGGTCACCCCCCAACCTGTACTGGTACATGGGGTTGTTCTTCCCCAGATGCAAGACTCTACACTTGCCCTTGTTAAATTTCATCAAGTTTCTCCCCGCCCAACTCTCCAGCCTGTCCAGGTCTCGCTGAATGGCAGCACAGTCCTCTGGTGTGTCAGCCACTCCTCCCAGTTTTGTGTCATCAGCGAACTTGCTGATGGTGCACTCAGTTCCCTCATCCAGGTCATTGATGAAAATATTAGACATCACCGGTCCCAGCACCGACCCCTGAGGGACTCCACTAGTCACAGACCTCCAGCTAGATTCTGCGCCATTGACCACAACTCTCTGCCTTCTTCCTTTCAACCAGTTCTCGATCCACCTCACTACTTGATCGTCAAGCCCACACTTCCTTAGCTTATCTATGAGGATGCTGTGGGAGACAGTATCATCACCTCCTTCGACCTGTTGGTCACACTCCTTTTGATGCAGCCCAGGATACGGTTGGCTTTCTGGGCTGCAAGTGCCCACTGAATCACAGAATCACAGAATCCCAAGGGTTGGAAGGGACCTCAAAAGATCATCTAGTGCCAGTCAGTCCCTTAATTCGTACGCACAGGCATTCCACTTGCTCCTCATCCGACCCCGGACAGAACTCAATACATTCTAGTTGCTCTCTCACGTAAAGAGCAACTCCACCACCTCGCTTTGCCGACCTATCTTTCCTAAAAAGGACATAGCCATCCATGACCACATTCCAGTCATGTGAACTGTCCCACCATGTCTCTGTAATTGCCACTAGATCATAACCTTTAGCCCGCACACAGACTTCTAAGTCCTCCTGTTTATTCCCCATGCTGCGTGCATTGGTGTACAGGCATTTCAGGGAGCGAGTCCTAGTACCCTTTTTCCCCTGCGGGACAGGGTCTAAAAAGCTATCCTTTCCCACAGGTGAAACAAGAGATTGATAGTCCTCCTTAGCCCGCCATCCTTCAATCCCTAGCATGTTCCTCTTGGGCCTGTCCCCAACAGGCCCAGTTAAATCCCCTCCCCCCTTCCTAACTAGTTTAAAGCCCCGTCAATAAGCCCTGCTAACTCCTGCCCCAAAACCCTGATTTACATGGATATGAACATTTTCTTCAAGAATGTCCATTTGATTTTTTTTAATTTTTTTTTCTTTTTAAATTTGTAATAAAATATTTTGACAAGTTTACTGAGAACAGTTCCAAAGGGACCAAAAGGTCCATGCTAACTGACCTTCAGGTCCAGCAGACTGATCCAATGCACTTCATATTCAGGCATATTTGTGCACCAGCATCACTCGCCATTAAGATAAGCACTGCAATCGCCCAGGAAGGAAGTGTGACTGAGTCATGGCTTGCTCCTCTTATAGTTCATTGAGCAGATATAGGCCCATTCAGAGGGTAAGTTTTGGATTCTGTGATGGGTATCTTGAATCATCCAGAAAAACCACCCTTTAGAGGTGATTACTTTACAGGGAGCTTAGGTATGTTTTAGGAGTCTTCTTCCCAAGTGTCCAATGTTGAATAGATTAATTTCACTATTAATTTGTGGGGAAAAAAAAAATCCTCTTAGTTAACTCAGCAAACTGTAGGGCTGTAAAGATTGTGAAGCTAAAGGGTAGCACTCATTCCTTCCTACTTTCCATTTCTTTATCTCTCACATTCTACCTCATTTTTGTGTGCTGGATCATGTCTTCTTCTGAATATTAAAAATAAAAATAAATTTATAATACATCTATAAATAAATTTTAATAATAAAAAAACCCTGTCGCGGTTTAAACCCAACCACAAACCTCGTCCACTCACTCCCCCACCTTCTTGCCCTCCCCCTGCTCCTGGAGGGACGGAGAGGAGAATCGAAAAGAATGCAAATCCCACGGGTTGAGATAAGAACAGTTTAGTAACTAAGGTATAACAGAAATCACTACTGCTACCACCAATGATAATAATGATAAAGGAAATAACAAGAGGAAAGAATACAACACCTCAACACCAGTTGACCAATAACTCGCCCCACTCCCCCCAGCCGAGCACCGACCGATACCTCCTACAACCCTTGCAGTCCCTCTACCCCTTCCGGGTCACTCCAAGTTACATCCTGGGCATGACGTGCTGTGGTATGGAATACCTCTTTGTCTAGCTTGGGTCAGGTGTCCTGTCTCTGCTTCCTCCCGGCCTCCCCTCCTCCCTGTCAGAGCATGAGGCTCACAAAGTCCTTGGCCAGACCAAACATTCGAGCAGCAACTGAAAACATCGGCGTTATCAGCACTGTTCCTAGGCCAAAAGATCAAAACACAGCACTGTACTAGCTCCTAAGAAGGAGAAAACTGACTGCTGCTGCTCAAACCAGGACAAACCCCAACACCAATGAGGAAAAAAAACTGTGATTCTCTTTAAAACGCTAAATTAGCTCAAATGTAAAGATCATTGGTGTTGAATTCACCACATGAAATCCCAGCTGATCTTTTTAATGTAACACACACTTACCACAGATCATTTTCCTTTTCTCTTACAATTACATCTGGCTTGTATTGCAGCTTCTTCAGTACTGTACACAGTACTTATGCAGTGGCTCTCTCCTGATGCAGAACTTTAAACTCTTCTTTTCTCCCCAGAGGTAGTTGCTTCATAGTGAAACCATACTCTAAGATTGACTTCTAATTGTTTTAAAAAATAAATTAATATTAAAAAATACCTATGTACGTATTTTCCATTAAAATGATTTTAAATACTTGGATAAAGCATATTCAAGTTTATATGTTGTTGCAGTTTAACATTTTCCCTTTATCTCTCCACAAAATAATATGCACTTTGATGGCTTGTGTTTGAAAGTATCATGAAAACAGCACTGTAGGAGAAATTTTGGAATTTGATTTTGTTGCATGCAATGTCAGCTTTCAATTCTACCTTTTATAACTTCATTATGTCTTTACACTGTTCCACACTTTCTCTGATTTCTTCACCTATCATAACATAACTAAATTTAGCATGGGAGGTATTTACTGGATTTTAAAAAGCATTAAAGGCGATTGCTGTTTGCTAGTAGTTAAATCATCTGATTAGAGCCACCTGGGAGTTCTCTGATGAAATAGGATTTTATGTAAAAAGCCCAATTCATTGCAGTTTAAATGACACCTTTTTTTTTCCACTAGCCAATTCCAAAACATTATATCTTACAATTTTTTCTAAATGATTTTTAAAAACCTAATTTATTTTGTTTTAGCAATCAAAAGTTTGTGCCGTGTACTATCCTTTGAATCAGCAGGGATTGCAGGTTTCCAGGTTCCCTATAATCAGGTATATTAGATTAAATATACAGGAGCAGTACACAAGATACTCTTATGGTTTTCTTCAGATGGCAGATAAACCTCTTGGTAATTACTCAGTAAATCTTTCCTGTATTTTTCTGAGATCACATATTCTTGGATATCCTGCATTTCAATCAAAAAGACTTTAAGTGGATCCTTGAGAGATCAAAAATTTTTGAGAATCATCTAGGTTTTTTATCTCTAATAATGAAAATTACCTGTTCCCATCACCCATTAACCTAGTCATTTCTCAGATGTTGTAAAGAGGAACTTGATCATTAATACAGCACTTCTGCACAATGACACTCCATTTTGTTTCAGATGGAATTAGGTTAAATCTTACAAAGTCCTGTATAATAAAACTAGTAGTTATACTTGGGCACATTGCATTTTCAGAAATACATATGCTGTATGGAGCTCCCTTTGCCAATTTACAATCCAACACTAATCCAGGGCATAGCACCTAACTTTGATACTCCGAAGAATGAGTCCCAAGGGCCTCTTAAATCAAGACTTAATTTTTCTTTTTCTTCAATTTTCTTTTTGTAAAGTTATTCAGTCAGTGACAGTATCTGCAGAACACCTAAAGAAGAAATTCCTTTTCTGCCTAATGTTTTGTCCCTTGAATGCTCATACTGTTGTTCTTCTTTACATAAAATATTGAGTCAGAAAATGGAGTCAAAGACTGAATGATTTTACTGGGTGATGATATGGACATGCGTGAAGTGAGAAAGTTTGTTTCAAACAATTATAGTCTTCCTAAGAATATAAAGAGGAATCAATTCTTTCAAGTAGGAAGACTAATCCCCAAAAGATACACATTTATCGCAACATACCAAGGCATAGGATTCTATTTTCATTAATTACCACATCTTTAGGCTAGAATCTTTAGGTTTCTTTTTCTATTGTGTTCACTTGCCAGAGGTGGAAAAAACAAAATCACCTGTGTGGCTCTTGTGATTAAAGCCTCACTTAAGGGACTGAGGCTTTAGAAACTCTTGAGGTTTTCAGGTAGTTTTACATTCTGCAGTATGTCTCCATGGAATTCCTTGAAAAGCAGCAGCACTGGGGGGAAAAAAAAATTAAAAAAAAAGTGAAAAAAATAAAAGGAGTAAGAGAGAGTGGGGGAAAAACAATAATAAGATAACTAAAGAGGAATTTATTTTACACAGCTATCTTCTCAGAATATACAATACAGTGTGTAAAGCTCCAGAGTTAGAGAGAAGTTAAAGTATACTTTCAAAAGCATCTCATAGCAAAATGTTCCCTGTGGGCCCCTACCAATTTTCCTCCTCTAATTCAACTTCAGAAGGTCTTTGGTCAGGTCAACTTTTAAGCAATTTGGTTCGTTATGTTTTGCAAATGGTCCCTTGTTTAGACATCTCTTTCTGTCTTTCTTTTGCACTTTGATGAGCATAAAACCTTTTTATCCATGTTCTTTTGCTATGAATTATAAACTATCAGACATTATGAATTTAGACCCATATTTAATGAGCAATCTTTGATGTAACATATCAGTTAAGCCCTGATGAGACTATTGAAATCAGCAGGAAGATTCACATTCAGAGAGTCTTTTCAGTGAGAACTGGATGAAGACCTTAGCAATGTTTAATGTATTCACTGAGTTTAAGTTCTAGATACAATATTGTATCTGCAGTATTGATGGCAGTAAACCAGACAGGCAGAGCTGAGTTAGAACCAAAATGAGCCTCGGTGCATTCACCTGTTAAGATCATAGAAGTAATAAAAGAATGGAACAAAGTAACTAGAGAAAAATTCAGTCACTGTATGTGATTTCTTGTATCAGCTAGTTAAACCTGACCCCATGATGCTTTGGTTTTGTTGTTTGCGGATTTTTGTGGGTTGTTTTATTTTAGCTATTGGGGGGAATAGGGAGGTGTTACCCTCAACTTTAAAAAGAAAGGCACAAAAAAAGACAACATTTTTACTGTAACACAAAGACGTATTCTAATTAAGGCTCCAATAATAATTTCTTTAAAAAATATGAAGTAAATATTCTGCTGTTTGTAATGTTAATTTCAAACATCAGTGTGTTCAGACAAAAAACCTGGTTGTTTCCAGTAGCCCGTAGTTAAGGATAAGCACTTCCAGATATCCTTAACTTCTTGTCCCCTGAAGGTATTTTCTCTGTTGTCTTACTAGGAAAAATAGATGCTAACCTTTTGGATAGTCAAAGTTATTTACAATGTTGGAAAAGTGTCTGGTCAATAATTTGCTTCACTAAGTATTTATTTGTCTAAGTTAACTGATAAAGTGTATTTCAATATTTGTCTCACAAGTAAATAGCTAAAGTTAAATACATTACTACAGAAGATAGACAGGAACTAAAATTAGATATGTTATTAGGTGAATTTTCAAAACAATTTAAATGAGCCAGAAATGCTTTTTATAACAATAGTGTGTAGAAAGCTGAAAAAGAAATCATTGTAAGAAAAGCAGAAATAAAGAAACAGAAAAAAAGATAGTTCTTTCCCCAGTGGGTTTGAAAAATAAAGCAGGAAACTTGAAATTAATGTTATGAAACAATAATATTGTTTTGTTCAAAAAATGTGGAGGAGATGTTTGTGTTGGTGAAATGCAAGTGATACTAAAATACATTCTAGCTTGTGTCCAGAGTAATGGTTTTGGAAGGCAGATATTTCTATTGGTGGTGGAAAGAATTTTCTGACAAAGTTTTAGGAAAAGAACAACAGTTTTTCGAGAACATATGGTTGAAAATGGGTTTAGGAGCAGAGGCAAAAGGGAAGAAGGGTAGCTATTGTCTTTGTAATTAGCCTGGAATATGAGATATCAGAACTATTTTATGTGAGAAATTTTCTGTGATTTGCAATAGCAGTTTGAAGAAAAGTTCCTGAAGATTTTAAGAACACAGAGCTTCTGCTATTTTCCCCATTCTATCCCATCCCATCTTCTCTTGAGTTTCTCTCTTGGTTAATAGCTTTAACTTTTGACAGAGTAATGTTCAGACCTAGGTAACTGTAGAGGAAGGAACTTGTCATACTGGTGAATTTTGAGGAAGAAATCCAAATTACTCAGACTATACAGAAGTACTCAGAGTTGAATAGAGTGCATATTCCTGTACAGCTGCATAGTCTTCACCACACATTCTAGGCTGTTGTTTAATGAGACACAGAAAAATCACCAAAGCAGAACAGCTGAAGGAAAGAATGAAGCTAGGCTTTGGCTATTATACTGGAAAGAAACAAACATTGAAACAAAGATACAGGCAATGTATAGTCAAAAAATTCCATAAATCCCAGTTTCAACTGTCAACAAGCTGCAACACTGATTTCTTCCCTACCTAAGTTTCCTAAGAAGTAGGTTTCAGTGTGACAACTTACCTTCCACAGATAAAATAAAGGACTTTTCAGCTTAGGGAATGTCCACTTCAGAAATCAAATTACCAAAGATATTAAACACCTGATATTTTTTACCTCCTGAAACTCAGGTCCAGTCAGAATGGGTTCATGAAAGGAAGATTCTGCTTGACCAACCTGATCTGCTTCTACAATAAAGTGACCTGCCTGGCTGATGAGGGAAAGGCTGTGGACATTGTCTATTTGGACTGTCTCCCACATCATTCTCCTGGAGATATTGGCTGGGTAGGATTATTCTTCATTGGGTTGGAAACTGGCTGGATGGCAGAGCCCAAGGAGTGGTGGTAGATGGTGTCACATCTAGTTGGCAACTGGTCTCTAGTGGTGGACCTCAGGGCTCAGTGTTAGGGCCAGTGCTGTTTAATATCCTCATTGATGATCTGGATGAGGGGATTGAGTACACCCTCAGTAAATTTGCAGATGACATAAATTTGGGTGGGAGTGTTGATCTGCTGAAGGATAGGAAGGCTCTGCACAAGGATCTGGACAGGCTGGATCTGTGGGCCAAGGCCAACTGCATGAGGTTCAACAAGGCAAAGTGCCAGGTACTGCACTTGGGCCACAACAATCCCATGCAACAATACAGACTTGGAGAAGAGTGGCTGGAAAGTTGCTCAGCTGTAAAAGATCTGGGTGTGCTGACTGATGGAGCTGAATATGAGCAGCTTGTGCCCAGGCAGCCAAGAAGCCAACGGCACCCTGGCCTGTACCAGCAATAGTGTGGCAGCAGGGCCAGGGCAGTGATCATCCCCCTTCACTGGGCACCGGTGAGGATGCACCTCGAATCCCGTGTTCAGCTCTGGGCTCCTCACTACAAGAGAGACATTGAGGGGCTGGAGCGGGTCCAGAGGAGGACAATGGATTTGGTGAATGACCTGGAGCACAAGTGTGATGGGGAATGGTTGAGGGACCTGGGGGGTTTAGTCTGGAGAAGAGAAGGCGCAGGGGGACCTTGTTGCTCTCTACAACTGCCTGAAAGGCGGTTGTACTGAGGTGGGAGTCAGTTTCTTCTCCCACCTAAGAAGTGATAAGACAAGAGGTAATTAGCTTCAAGTAGCACCAAGGAAGGATTAGACTGGGTATTAGGAAAAATTTCTTCACAGAGAGGATAGTAAGGCATTGGAACAAGCTTCCTAGGGAAGTGGTGGAATCACCATCCCTGGAAATGTTCAAAAACTGTGTAGATGAGGCCCTCAGTGATACAGTTTAGTGGTGGATTTGGCAGTCCCTGGGGTAACAGTTCGACTTGGTGATCTTAAAGATCTTTTCCAACCTAGTTGATTCTATTCTATGATAAGTGATTCATGACAAATAAATGAAGCAACAGACTCTTTGTTCTTGAATGATTGACTGAGATGCCTGATGCTTAAGAATTCATTTATCTTTGAAACTCTATTTTAACATGGTGGCCTAAATATCCTTTTGATACAAGTGATCAAAACTCACACCCTCTCTTTTATTGCCTCACAGAGATCTTTCCAAGATCAATATATTGGATGTTGTAGACTCTTTAATTCAGTTGATCATACAATGGGGTTTTTTTGGTTGGTATATAGAGAGTATAGGCCCCAGCCCGTTTGATTAGTTAGGAGTTAAAATGTCATGTGGGAATTGGCCAGCTCATTCCAAGAGTTGAGGTAGTTAAATGCATTTTTAAGATCTGATTTTCAACACCAAATAGATAGTAAAGTATAAACTTTGGTGCCTTAAAGCACACTCTATTTGGTAATAAGGACAGAATTCTAAAACTTATACTATACATGCATGACTATAAAAGCCCTGTTCTTGCAGCTACTGAAGATTTGATTAGGCAAGTGTAACTTAACAGGACCAACTGATAAATACCAGGAATCTGTGATATAGGACTAGATAATCTGCTGGTTTTACTGGTGTTAAAAATCAGGAGATGGCATCTGCTGTATTTAAGTTAGATTCATACTGAGTTACACAGCCGAGAGATGTCATGGTTCAGGTAGTCTCACTGTCTCCATTTTAAATATTAATGAGATAAGAGTGGTAAAGGAAAAAAAATATGGTTCTAAGTGTAACATCTATCAACACATTTAGACTCTCAGATTCTGCTAGAACTCTCCTAACCTCAGATTGATTTCTTGAAATCAATTAAATCAATCAGCAGCTTGAAACCCAAATAGGAATCAGAACTCTAAATCCATCTTTGGGACTGGGCCTGAATTGCTCCATTATGGACATTTGAATATATTCTATGTCGACACAGCTATAGTGGATTCCAGTCTGCGGCTCATAAGCATATTAAGTCCAATTCTGACTTTATGGAGTTTGATTTCTGACTGCAAACATTACCTCCTGTTCAACAAGCTCCAGTGTAATTTTCGTTTTGTTTCATTGAATTAAAGAAAGAAAGCAAACTGTCTTCTGAGTCTTTCATTTTATAGACAGCTGGTCATTTCATTAACACTTTTCATATTCTTGTTTGTCATGATGACTGACTATAGTAAAAAGATTTTCTTCCTATTAACATATGATAGAGCAGCACTTTTTTTCCAGGGATGTATTGATTGGGTGAGGAGTACATTTATTAAAATGTAACCAGCATCTGCTTGCTGGCTCATGCGAATGGTGCACACTTTAACTAATTAAATAATCATGAAGAAGAAAAAAATCAATATTTCTTGGATCTTTCTACTCCAGACTTTGCCAGCAAAATAGCCTATAGATTTACAAAATGAATAAACAAATGAACACAAATCTTTTTTTTTTTTTATTTTTAATTATGTATTGGGTCAGAAGAGAGCCTTCACAATTATCTGAAACAAGATTAATGTCAGTTAAATAAATCTAATTCCATGATTCATAAATTACTATAGTAAGGAAGCTTAAGTTATGTGAATAAAAATCAGTTTCTTTCTTTCTATTCTAAGATTCTACAGTACTTCCTTTTCTTGTTCAAAAGTAACTTTTGAGACTAGTTGTAACAGGATTTGGAAGGCTAAATTCAGAATGTAATGGGGAAAAGAAACAATGTGAAATAATGAGCAACAGGATGACAGTAAACAGGCCACATTATCATGTTTAAGGGTGGCATCTCAAAAAGTCCTTCTATTCTCAATTCTTCCCTATATTCTTCATTTTTTCTGTCTCACTGTATTTATTTTACAGTTCTTGCTATGTTAAAGCATCAACTCTCAGGTTTTACTAATAGAAAAATAATTTTAATCGTTAGAAGGTTAATTTTAGCCCATATTTCTAGAAAAACAATATGGAAGACCTTAGTATATGAAGAAATTATAGGAAAATGCCTATAATAATATATGCACAACATATATTTGTATAGACGGATTTTTAATGAAAACTGGATTTGCAGAATTTAAACTTGTTTTCAGGAGAAAAGAGTTAGCAATACTACACCTCAAAATCTCAAGCTGCTTCTGAAAACTTGGACTAGTCAATTTATAAAAAGAAAACATTTACAGGCAGTCAGTATAGCTGGAGACACTTTTAGCTGTCAATTAGTGTCCAGCACTGAGGTAAATGAAAGATTTCTTTATGAAGTGAAAAAAACCCAGTTTAACCCCCAGTTAGGTGATGTTAACCATGCATCACTTAAAGTCATTACATCAAGAAGGTAGACAAGAATAGTCTGTAGACTAGAGCGTGTGTTATGCTGAATAGATGTTACAGGACATTTGCAAAGCTACCAACTGTTGTGCCTTTAGAACGCTCTTTCCAATAACTCCTAGGAGAGAAGCTGTTTTAGTCACCAATTACAGAATTCTGCAGATATCAAGCTGGTCATCAGAGCTCCATAAAAGAGCCAGCAAGTATGTAAAAAGAAATATGTTATCCAAGATGATCTGCTGTCACATAAACCTTCCAGTAGCTGGATTAATTTTTGTTTTTTCTTTTAGTTTTACTTAACACACTCACACCACTCAAAGCACAAGCTGGACTAATTACAAGGAAATATTGTTGAGTTGCTTGTTTTGTTAGATAAGTTGCTTTGAATTTTACCTCTGTGCATTTTTTAAAGTTGCACCTTTGAAGCATGTATGCATATTTATCAGAGATTCGTGCAGCAAAGAGGATGGTTTGAAGCTGAAAAACTTTCTGGATAAACAATTCAATCAACTGTGTTCATATACAAACCTGTTTCATGCAAAGGGTAATCTATACACTGTTGAGCAGCATATCTACTCAGTCTGCAGGTATAAATGCAGGGTCATGAACCCAGAGGAACAGATGTGAAGGACACAGGCTTCAAAAGGCAGCCTTGCCTGTGAACTGACATTAAATTACAACAAAAAATTCCTTTGTAGAGATGGTTGTGTCTAAAGTTTAGCACTCCACTTAGTTAAACCTCTTTAACAAAGATTTTGGATTTAATATTTGCAAGACAAGACCTTGTAATTAGACCTTTATCGCACACCCAGTAGGGAAAAAAAAAAAAAAAAAAAAAAGTAAGATTTTTCATTTTCCAGTCTCCAAAATTAATTCTTTTCAAATTACTGGGAAGAGTTTCAGGAGCTTCACTGCATATTGCATTAAACTCTAAAAGATATCATTGTTTTGGTACTGTTGCTACTTATTCTCTTATCAGTATTGTTGAAAACATAAAACTTGAAGAATGGTGACCATAACAAAAATAATTTGAGAATCTGTCTCTGTGAATCTTAAAATTAATAAGCTGGCTTTTCAAGGGGTAAACAGTTCCAAAGCTCCAGTTACTAAGAAAGATACAGATAATGAAATCAAAGCTGAAAATGAAGTCATCAAAATGAAAGAAAAAATGAGAGGCACAAAGAGTCTTCAGATAAAGAGAAATTACGTACACAACGAGGATCTTATCTGACTTAAACAGATGATAAATAGAAATCTGCTGCTTCACTGTGTGCAAATATATTTTTCAGTCTTCCATTAGGGACAAATACATAGTGTGAATAAGGGAGCAGGAAGAATAGCAAGAAGAATGAAGAGTGAATCAGGATTTTCAGTTGTGTTTTTACACTAAATGTGTTAAAAGAGGCTGCGTAGCTTTACTAATACATACTTACTTGATCACTTCAGAGATCAGAACTACAAATAATCCCTCTGAGGTTTTTTTTGTTTATTGGTTTTTTACATGCCACTCAGACATTTTAAAGTAAACAGTATTGGTAATTCTTACAAAACCAGTTGTGAACTAATCACTAGATTCATGTGTGTGGAAAGAGTATTTCATATGGATTCATATGGATTTCATATGGAAATAGAATGAGTATTTCACATGGACTGTTAAGGATCTTACAGTGCTGGAAGAATTCTCAAGTCTCCAGTTACTTTCAAACTATCTGAGTATTAGCATGAATCTGATTCCAAGATTTGTAAACAGCCAAAACCATGTTTTCACATCCTTAGGAGTGCCTGGAAATTTCACACTCCAGGGTAGATTCAGACAATATAGAGTCTGAGACCAGTTCCAGTTGAAGGGAGACACAGTTGTCTTAATTTCTTCACATATCAAAAGAAAAAAAAAAAAAAAAGTTAAAAAAAATTGGAAAAAAAAAAAAGGGAAACTGTTTTATAACAACGTAGTTCTGTTTGCTTTGGTTGTATGATCAGGGAGAACTAGGGAGATGGAGGCATAAACTGGTTTTATTGTACTTCATTTTCTCCCTTAGAGAAAAAGAATAGTTGAGCAGACATGGGGAACTTGCTTATTATGTTATAAACTGTGTAAGCTATTCAATATACTGATAGAATAAATTCTGAGCCTGAGTCGTCTATTTTCCTTGTAGATTTGTAGGAACCTATACCTTAAGTCTAAAGCAGCATGCACATTTTCCAGAGCAGAAGTCATTTTCCCTACTCTGTGAGGCCTCCAAAACAACACAAAGTTGCTCTTCTTACAGTCTGTGTTGGATACTGCCTACACCCTTTCAAAAAGTGCCCTGTAATCTGTAAATAAGAAATGCAGCAAACATGCTAAAGATGTTAATTAACTGTTGTTGTGTTATGCATTAATATTACCAAGTATTTATGCTTCCTCATAATTGGAGTTGGCAAACCTTCTGATCTTCACTGTATAAAGTATTAAATCATTATGGTTATGTTGAGTTTCAGGAAGGGGAAAAAAAAAAAGAAAAGGACAGGAATGTGATGAAAATTATAGCTTACACACTTTTAAACTGAACGAGTCACTTGCCATCAATACAGAAAGTAGCTTTGATATTTTGGGGGTGAGCAGGCTGTTATTAATCTTGCCCATTGCTTTTAATGCGTGATAGAGCACTAATGGGTATGCAGTAAACAGAAACAATTAAGTAAATTTGCTGGAAAATGCTTTGGAAGGTAACACCCTCCTCCACTTGACTATAACAGCCTTTCCACCATGATCAATTAAGCACTGTTAATAAACAAGATACTCAGCCAGAAATATATTTTTAACCTTGTTCTCTGAATGAAACAATTCCATAGTCACCATCCCCCTCTTTCGCATTCGGACATTATCAGGTGTAAAGAGTGGAATTTGTTTAGCCCAAGTAAACAAGGACCTAAGAATGGGAGAATAAAATACATAAGCAAGGGCATTTAAAAGGTAGATCAAAAAGAGGCAGAAATACTCAGGGTGGTTCAAAGGAGTACAATTAAAAATAATGGGATGAAATTGAGCAAAGGAAAATGTAAAAGCTCTGTTGCTTGAGCAATTTAAAGTAAGATTTGATAAAGCATTAGGGATTGGTCAGTAGACATGAAACCAATCCTATGTGACTCTGGAAAATGTTAAGAAGGTGAAATAAAGTCCTTGTTACCTTTCTATTTTTCTTGCCCTTCCTTCTCTAATATATTTGCTCTACTTTTCCTTCTTTCACTTGTTTTCCCCATTTTATATGCACTATTATTTTATTTCTCAACATCCGCAGTTCCGAAGATACTGGAAAGGCTTCTGCTGATTTCATTGGCTTTGGAACAATGCTCTTCAGCCTGTCTTCGGGTTAAAGGAAGAACTTTGAGGGCAGAAGTTTGAAGAAGTAAATCTGAGCTGTTTCCCTGGAATAAGGACATGCCACACCATGAATCTTTTAATGAGGACAATCACTAAGAAGAGAAGAATATTAGTAGGATTCAGTTCAAGTAATGAAGTCTCGCTGAATATCAGGAAATCCGTTATGACAAGGATATGCTTAACCATCATCCTAAGGGCCAACATGGAATCTCAACTTAAAAAATATTAGAGCAATACACAGATGAATATTCACTGCCAGAAGGAAATTTTAGTACTGAAGTCTTTCCTTCCATCCATCTGTCAATCAATATAGAAAGCACCATATCCAGATTGAATTCATTTCGTTAATGGATGAACAAAATTAAAAATAAAAAGGAAGCAGAAAGGGGTAGGGGGTAGAGAACAAGAGAATAAGATTAAGAGAGAAGGAGGAACAGAGAGAGAAAAGGTGAGAGGGGAGGAAGGAAGAAAGGAAGAAATGGAAAAAAGACAAGAAGAAAGATAAATAAAAAGAGAAATAAGAGGCTGAAAGACTTAACAGAAAACGGGAGGTTTTGACAGAATTCCTTTTGAGAAGTGAAAAGAGTTCCTTATTATCCTAACTAAAGCCGTCAAAACTTCTGTAACTTTTGAAAGATGATTCCCCCTAAATTTCTTCTTTTTTATGCAATAATATTTTGAGGTTCTTTTCTTCCATACTTCAGGTGGTTTGATTCTATGAGCTACAAAATTTAATTAATAAGCATAGGAGCCCTTCTTTCTGAAAGTGCTCAGTGGCTCATCCCTAAAATGACTTATTGTATATGTTCAGTTTTTTGAGTATTCCTTATTCCCACAAGTAGTCTCTGATGTGGAATTGGTCTCTCTCTCATTTTTACTTTCTACAAAACTTTAGTCTTTCCTGGAAGTTTTCCATTCCATGTTTTGACACAGTATTCGCAATTTCTACTCCACCTTTGTGCATATGTTTGCACATTTGAACATGCTCCACCTGTTGGACTTTTTAAATTCTAAATTTAAGAGTTAATTTGTTTTTTATTAAACAATTTTGAAACAATACTTGAAGGACTGTAGTTTTGCTATTGATGTTTTCTCCCAGCTTTAGTACTAATTTCATCTTCTATTCTCCTTCATCTTAATTGTAAGATAACCAGAAACCCACGCGTGCAATAGCTAGGCTATGAAAGTTTGCACTGTGCTGTAATGTAGTTTTCATAACGGTTAAGAATCTTATTTGCATTTTACCCAAAGCACACAATTTTCAATACTATGCTAGAAACAGTTTTTAAAAATGAAATTATAAAAGGAAAAAATAGTTAAATAGTTAAATGATTAAATTTCCCATGTTCTGATGATGTGTTTAACAGTTCTAACATGTATAACATTAAAATTTTATCAACGTCACAAAAAAGACATTTTGTACACAGAAATCAATTTACCTTGCAACTATCCATAACACTTGCTTGTAATACATTTCGTCTATAAAAGACTTTTTTTTAAATGCATTTTTCTTTCTTCAGGGGAGTGCAAAACAAGAAAATGCTACACATTTTACTGCCTCTTGTGAGATGCAAATAGGCAACAGGACAAGCCGTAATAAAGGTGTCCTGGGTTTAGCAGTAGCAGTCAGTTTTTAGCCTTCTTAGTAGCTGGTGCAGCACTGTGTTTTGACTTTCAGTCTGGGAACAGAGCTGATAACACCGATTGTTTTTAGTTGTTGCTAAGTAATGTTTATTCTGGCTAAGGACTTTGTGAGTCTCATGCTCTGCCAGGGACAAGGGGAGGCCGGGAGGAAGCAGGGACAGGACACCTGACCAAGCTAGCCAAAGAGGTATTCCATACCACAGTATGTCATGCCCATGGAGGTAACTGGGAATTACCCAGAAGGGTACAGGCTCTCTTTGCGGGGGGGGGGGTGGGGGGGTGGGGTGTATAATCAAACTTGTTCGGCGAGTGGTATTGTATTCTCTTCGCTTTTTATTTTTTCTTATCATTATTATAATTGGTGGTAGCAGTAGTGATTTGTGTTATACCTTAGTTACTGGGCTGTTCTTATCTCAACCCGTGGGAGTTACATTCTCTCGATTCTGCTCCCCATCCCTCCGGGATTGGGGGATGCGGGGAAGGAAAGAAAGCAGGAGAAAGTGTGGGGGGGAACTGAGTGAACAAGCTGTGTGGCTCGGTTTAAACCACGACAAAAGGTAAAGAAACAGGATAGAAAATGAACATCTGTGTCTTCAGTAAATGAGAAAATAGCATGGAGCCACATATGTCCTCCTCCCCTGACTGAATGTTTTGTTGCCATTGGTATACAATTTATTTGAAAGAAATGAGAAATTCTTGCATTGGTTTGTTATAGGAACTTAAAGATCAAAATTATGGCTTTCAGGTCCACAGTTCTAGTTTAAAAATGACAAGTACCAGAGACTTCAATGATACCTGAAAAACTGTAATAGCTCTTCCCATATGGAAACTTCTTTACTAGTCATCTCTAAGATGCATGCCAACCAGTTTTATTCATGTTTCTTCTTTAATATCTTTCATTATGTCTGTTTATGTATACATATATATAATCATACCATATCACTTATTGCGTATTATATGTAACATTATATATTATGTATTTAATCTTTTATATGAATGTATATATTATTATTATATAAATATTTAACTTAATATTTGAGTCTAATGTTGCTGATTTCATGAATGTAAAGGCATATTTAATGAATCAGATAGGCAGACTACTTGAGTACTTTGTATACTATTTTAACAAATCTCAGTGTGCTACCTTTGATAGAAGTGAAGTCTTAATTTGTGACACACATCTGTATAACCTATGAACACTGCCTGTGGTTATGATCTCTCTTATGGATCTTAAAATGACAGCATGCAGAGCCTTCTACTTCTGTCATTTCCTCACCCCATCCACTTTTTCATTTTGGACTGAGATTAAGAGAGTAGGAAGAATAGACTTAGTATCTGAGGATCAGAAGTAGAGATGGCCCTCCATTCAAACAAAAACACATAATGAAATAAACTTTCCTCTAATGAGAACAATTAGGTTGCCAGGGAATTGTTTGCCCTGGCAACAGTATTACCTGGTAGGCATCTCTGGTCACCTGGAAGAAGACAAATTGGTCAAGTAACTACGGCAAAGGCTATAATAGGCCAGGGGCCTGGCCTTTCCATGCTTGAAGGTCAGGTTGAGAGGGAAGGAGCCATAGAAGGGGTTTTGTCTATTACAGCGGAAACCTTGGACTTCTAAATTCATGTTAACAACTGGGCTGTCTTGGGGGAGGTTGAGGTGTTGCTGAGTAGCGTGTGGGTAAAGCTCTGTCTATGGCTTATATGCAGTACTAGCTTTCCTCCCTACTACCATCTTGAGAGCCATACTAGCACCAGAAGTTCCTCGGTATCAGTTGTCTTAAGTGCAAATTGCAGCAACACTGAATGCCTAACCTCTGTGAGAAAAGGAGGTGAGGTGCTTGGAGCCCAGAAATTCAATTTAATAAATATTGCTCCTGAACATTAACTAAGGAGGAGGATAGCAACACATTAAGAGACTTTTTTAACTCTTCTATAAAATATTTAGTTATTAAGTAAATAACTTGCATTTCTTTATTTATAAACATTTATACTCCCTGAAACAATATATGTTTTCCCTAATTTCAGCTATCTGAAATGTGTCTATCTTCTTTAAATCAGTAGAAGGATGGGAGGAATTGATTTCCCAAATTGTCTAATTTTCCTTATTATCTGTAGAGACAGCATAGTGAACTGTCTCTTTATTGGGTAACAAAAGCTGCATGGGATGAACCCCAGCCCTTTGAGATTCACCCCTTCAAAATTCATCCCTTGACATTGCCATTTGAATAATATTAAAGTAAGTATTAAGGATATCCAACATCTAGCTCTTGTAGTAACCTCTAACTTTATTGACAAAATCATCTTTCCCATGAAGTGTGAATAGTTAAAGTTCTCCCCTGAGCCTTTTATTTTCTGAACATTCAGATGCTGCTCAATATTTATAGCTGAGTTTCTAGTTGCAGTCATAAACACCAGAAGGTGGGAAGACATGAAGACTAAATACAGGTTGCTGAGCCTGGTCAGATGTTGTATTTCAGACACTAATAAGGATATATACAGTTTATATTTGCATATAAACTGTACTATCAATATCTCATTTCAGTAAGCTAAAAAGCTTGCTATAATAGGCATCTTATTGTTTCTTGCCCATTTTATAGAATACATTTACACGTGAAGATCTCAAGCAGGACAGAATGGGAAACTCCCAAATCCTGTGAGAAACAGAATGTTGAACATCAGAACTGCTACTGAAAATAATAGTAATAAAAAAAAGATGATGTGTTAGAATCATAGAATCATAGAATAGTTAGGGTTGGAAAGGACCTCAAGATAATCTAGTTCCAACCCCCCTGCCATCAGCAGTGACACCTCACACTAAATCATCCCACCCAAGGCTTCATCCAATCTGGCCTTGAACGCTGCCAGGGATGGAGCACTCACAACCTCCCTGGGCAACCCATTCCAGTGTCTCACCACCCTAACAGGAAAGAATTTCCTCCTTATATCCAATTTAAACTTCCCCTGTTTAAGTTTGAACCTGTTACCCCTTGTCCTGTCATTACAGTCCCTGACGAAGAGTCCCTCCCCAGTATCTCTATAGGTCCCCTTCAGGTACTGGAAGGCTGCTATGAGGTCTCCACGCAGCCTTCTCTTCTCCAGGTTGAACAGCTCCAGCTTTCTCAGCCTATCTTCATACAGGAGGTTCTTCAGCCCCCTGATCATCTTCGTGGCCCTCCTCTGGACTTGTTCCAGCAGTTCCCTGTCCTTTTGATGTTGAGGACACCAGAACTGCACACAATACTCCAAGTGAGGTCTCACGAGAGCAGAGTAGAGGGGCAGGATCACCTCCTTTGACCTGCTGGTCAGGATACAGTTGGCTTTCTGGGCTGCGAGTGCCCACTGAAGCCGGCTCATGTTCATTTTCTCATCGACCAGCACCCCCAAGTCCTTCTCCACAGGGCTGCTCTGAATCTTCTTTTCCCAGTCTGTAGCTGTGCCTGGGATTGCTCTGACCCAGGTGTAAGACCTTGCACTTGGCATGGTTGAACTTCCTAAGGTTGACATCAGCCCACCTTACAGGCGTGTCAAGGTCCCTCTGGATGGCATCCCTTCCCTCCAGCATATCAACCAGATCACACAGCTTGGTGTCATCGGCAAACTTGCTGAGGGCGCACTCAATCCCACTGTCCATGTCAGCGACGAAGATGTTAAACAAGACTGGTCCCAACACCGATCCCTGAGGGACACCACTCGTTACTGGTCTCCAGCTGGACATTGAGCCATTGACCACAACCCTTTGTGTGCGGCCATTCAGCCAGTTCTTTATCCACCGTGTGGTCCATCCATCAAATTGATCTCTCCAATTTAGAGACATTCTTCTTTCTTTTTCTCTTCCTAAAGGAAATCTTGAGAGAATTGAAAGCAATATTCTTTTCTTTTATTATTTTTTTTCTTAACATCCAGATGTTACCTGGAAATGCTTTAAGAAATGTTGTTGTGCTAACTATTCCATTAGTTTCTTGATAAAAATTTTTGGTCAGCTGATACTTTCCAGTACACAAGATGACAGCCCATTCTTGTAGTGTTATTTGACTATGGCAATTGCTCTTTGCAAGTACATGATGCAGCTCTGAATTTTGAACTATAACATAGACTAAGATGTGAGTTCCCCAAATGTACTGACATGGGTAATGTAAAACAAACTATTTAGTGAAAATGTTAAAAACTTAAGTCAAATATTTTAAGAGTAAAGCTAATGAAAAATAAAGCATCTGCAGGAAGTGCTTGCTTTTCACAACAAAGCAGGGGAGGTGGTATGGGACATGAAGGACCCATGTTCTACCAAAGAGAAATACAGGTGATTAGTCTTAGAATAATTCCTCTTGATGAAAATACTGACCACAATAAAAAGGAGAAGGCAAAGAATAGATTGCTCTCAGAAGCCTTTCAATCTCAAGAATCATCATGAAGCAAATACTGGTCATATTGCATTCTTTTCCTCATGCCATTGGAACAAACATAACTCTAGAGTATTTGAAATCACAGTTTGCCTCCATGCTTTGCTGCTCAATCCCAACTCAAATGTTAGCAAAATTCTACACGAGCAGTGAAGACTTTAGCCATTGTGCAATCAATGGATGCTATAGTACCTTTTCAATGTTTTCTTTTGTCTAACAACTTCAGCAGTCCCTGTGATGGTATTCCTGTCTCTTTTCTTTTCCTGATATATTGACAGACCCTTTTGTCCCAACGTAGTCTGATCCGGAATATTTTCAACTGATAAATAAAACTTCTTTGAACTTCGGTAAATTTTGAATTGGACTGCAAGAGCTGAGCTGAGTCTTGCTACAGCTTCTATACTTACTGGATAATAACATTTTATTTTTTTCCCTCGATCTGTTACTTTTGCTGCCATATTTCACAAACAAGAAGAATTTCTCCTTCCCTCAGACATATGTACTGCAGATAACATTTTAGAAGAAAAATAATTTAGAAGATTAATAATACTTTTCTTTTTTAGTTCCCCCCCATGATATCATGTGTTTTAATGTTACCTTCAGTCAGCATGAATTCACACTTTTCAGGTTTTGACTACTCTGTTCGGAGGAGGGAAGAGACAAATCCAATACAGCTTAAAAACTATCTGAGCCCTCCAGCAAGTGTCAGCATTATCCAAGATAAACTCACATAGGAGCAGACACCTTAATTTACAACTCAGTTTTATATTCCACAAATAATTTATTAAGATACAAAACATTCATCCATCGGGATTTAGAAATAAGCTCATATCCTGTACAGATTGCACATTTCAGCTTTAAATTGGAAACAAAGGAGTCACCAAATACTATTAACACAGCTGCGGTGTTGTAATAGATGTTGAGGGTGGCTTCCAGCTGAGACAGTCTCAGCATGGTGCTTACTGGCACGAGTACAAGAAGGGTCCCATTTGGTATGGCTTGAAGAACCCTTTGGAAAGCCAGGAATCTGGGTTGAATGTTTGTAGCAGTGTGCAGAAGCGTGACTATAGATGCATGCATGTATGCTTGTGTTTTGAATAAAGCTCCTCTTGCATTGACATTTACTTGTCCCATCGACTAACCTGGACCAGGAAGTCTTTAGGCAGAGGATTCCTAATTCAGTGGGTTTGCTCCAGTGTCTATGTGCCAGTTGGACAGATGAAACCTAATATGAAACATTAAATTAGAACAATAAAACTCCATTATAACTCTGGTTTATGTGCAGTGTTGAAACCATGATATTTGTGCTGTTTCTTCCCTATGAAGGTTTAGAGTCCATTTTGATGACACAGGCCATGCTTAAGGGGGAATTCCTCCTTTTGAAAAATCAACACTAGTATTTCTCAGGAAATAGCTGTAGAAAAAGGTAGTCTACAAAATCTGTAGATAAGATCTTAGATCCCAATCTTACCTGCAGGTTTCTAGCAGGCATTTGTGGAGTACTTACTGGTCAACTGCAGTCTAAGATTGCTGGTGAGATCTTCTTGCAGGTGAAACTCATATATAGCAGTAAATCTGAGAATTTCAGCTGATGATTTTCTGAAAACCTTCCAAACTGGTGGACTTAACATCGCTTCAAATAATTGCTGCTTCTAATCTTATTTATAAAAATAAATAAATCTGATCTAAATATGGACTTGTTTGTAAGAAAGTCTGACTGACACAGAAAACTGCATAGTACTTGCTCAACACTAGCTCCATCAATTACTATGAAAACATCAGAACTGCCCTATCTTTCCAGCCTTGTCTTCCTTAGGAAACAAGTTTAGGAATTTTAAAAGTTTTCTCTGTCTAAATGAATGAGCTCAAAATAGTTTGAATGAGTAGCCAACAGTTTAAGGATGAAGATTTTGTTGGTTGTCCTGTCTCTTTGGAAAATGTGCTTAGAGATTGGTTGTGTCACAGACAGGATTTCGAGAGTCTGGACTCAGATTTAAATTTGAAAAATAACCAATCAAAAAAAATATTTTGAAAAAATTAAGAGCATCAACTTATTTGTCACCCAAATTCACTTTAGATTCTAGCATAAAACTGGAACAGTACTTAGGCATATAATTAATAAAACATAAATTAATCCCTTCAAAATAAAACTAGAAAAAACTATGGTAAATAAAAGAATAATAATTAAAAAGAAAAAATAAAGTTGTTTTGTTTTGAGTTTTTTGAGCGCTTTTCCATGGCCCAAATGAAAACATGAATCATAAATGAGAGATATTATTAACACTGCTTGAAATCACACAAGGTTTTCAGGTAATATATTGCTGAATCTAGTGCATGGATATCTGAACAAGGTAGCAGAGAACTTATGGCTCTTTTCTGCATTAGCAAGAGTCTGCAAAGCAGGTTTTCCTTGCAACACCAAGTTTGAGACTAGCTTTTGCTGTTTGGTTGGTTTTTGCAGCCGAAATATCTCTCCAAGAAGCACCCACATTTTTAAGAACCATATAAACATTATCTGATACGGTTGGTTTCTGAAAAATTTCTCAGCACAATGACAGAAAGGAAAAAGAAAGAATACTGTAATTTATTTGCAAATAAGAAACTGAGGATCAAAGAGTAAAAGGTTTCTTTTGCAAGGATGAATGGAAGGTTTCTTTTGCAAGGATGAATGGGAGGTTTCTCTTTAAGGGCAGGGAAGAAAGGAAGTTTTATTTCTCATTAGGTTCATCATACTACAGTCCTTCCTCAGAAATGTGCATTCTTCACAGAGGTATTACAGAAGCAGTATTTTATGTCTACCAAATATTTAATCCAAACTCTCTTAATTTATAGAGTAAAAATGCTTGCATGAACTGTTTTTTTTTGTGGACAGAACATACAGTAACTTTTGGTAGTCAGAGAGAACAGTAGGATTTATACTGTTACCTTTTTAACAGGACATTCTCTACACACAGTTGACAAAGACCTCCAGCATTAAACATCACTTATATTGTTCCCCATTGTTCACGTACTTATTTGCTCATGATTAATTTAAGATTGTGGGTTGTTTTTTCTTTGTTGTTGTTGTTGTTGTGGTGGTTGTTGTTGTTTCTTTCTGTCGTGGTTTAAACCCAACCACAACCCTCGTCCACTCACTCTCCCCCCTTCTTGCCCTCCCCCTGCTCCTGGAGGGACGGAGAGGAGAATCGAAAAGAATGCAACTCCCACGGGTTGAGATAAGAACAGTTTAGTAACTAAGGTATAACAGAAATCACTGCTGCTACCACCAATAATAATAATTATAAAAGAAATAACAAGAGGAAAGAATACAACATCTCAACACCAGCCGACCAATAACTCGCCCCACTCCCCCCAGCCGAGCACCGACCGATACCTCATCCAACCCTGCAGTCCCAACCTTTCCGGGTAACTCCCCGTTACATCCTGGGCATGACGTGCTGTGGTATGGAATACCTCTTTGTCTAGCTTGGGTCAGGTGTCCTGTCTCTGCTTCCTCTCAGCCTCCCCTCCTCCCTGGCAGAGCAGGAGGCTCAGAAAGTCCTTGGCCAGACCAAACATTCGAGCAGCAACTGAAAACATCGGCGTTATCAGCACTGTTCCCAGGCCAAAAGATCAAAACACAGCACCGCACTAGCTCCTAAGAAGGAAAAAACTGACTGCTGCTGCTCAAACCAGGACACTTTCTCAAAAAGACGTGGAATAATTGAATTGCAAATTCAAGAAAAGTACACAGATGTGCTGCTTTCTCATCTCTTGTCTGAACTTTGAACTAAAATGCTCTTCAAATGGAAAAAAGTAAATAACAGCACCAAATAATTCCACACAAGTCTCATGTACTGGTTAACAACCAAATCCTGCTACAAAACCAGAGTACTCTATCATCCAAAAAGGAAACAAATATTCCATATTCAGTCAGCTGCTAAACAAAACTCGTACCTTGTGGTGGAATTTACAGGATTTGAGATGTTCTGTATACTATTTTTTCATACTTTGTGACTACCAAGAAGACAGTTCTCCATTATTTTACAGGAAAGAATAGTGCGCTCCATGTAGAATCATAGAATAGTTAGGGTTGGAAAGGAACTTAAGATCATCCAGTTCCAACACCCCTGCCATCAGCAGGGACACCTCACGCTAAACCATCCCACACAAGGTTTCGTCCAACCTGGCCTTGAACACTGACAGGGATGGAGTATTCACAACCTCCCTGGGCAACCCATTCCAGTGCCTCACCACCCTAACAAGAAAGAATTTCTTCCTTATATCCAATCTAAACTTCCCCTGTTTAAGTTTGAACCTGTTACCCCTTGTCCTGTCACTACAGTCCCTAATGAAGATTCCCTCCCCAGCATCCCTATATGCCCCTTTCAGATATTGGAAGGCTGCTATGAGGTCTCCATGCAGCCTTCTCTTCTTCAGGATGAACAGCCCTAACTTTCTCAGCCAAAGCCCCAGCTTTCTCAGCCTAAAAGAAAATGTACAAAGAGAATCTAAATCTCCATGTTATTAAAAGGGAAAAAAAAAAAATAATCACCACTCCAAAAACTTTCAAATTACAATAATGCATTTGACCTGAATTTAAAAAATGTATTTAAAAGAATTCTTTTTTAAAACCAAGATTACATTTCATGTACTGTTCTATTTAAAGGCAATCAGAACAAACAGTGAACCATTCTATCCAGTAGTTCATGAATATCAAAGATAGTAGGAGCAGTGCTCGAGCAGGATCTGTACATCGGTATAATTGTAAACCAAATATGTCTTTGTATTACCTTGTACAATAAATAATATAAAGGTTCCTGATTCCACAGAGACGCATGCTGGAAAAGCAGTTAAGGATATTTTTGTGTGGGGAAATACAATTATTTTTCAAATATTTCCAATTACAGATTATTAAGCAAATATATAGTTGTGCACCATACTTTTTAAAAAATATAAACAGCTGATACTGCTGCAAAATAATGAGATGATTTCTTTATCACATTAATTAATCTTATGAGGGAGAATATAATTCTAAAAAACATGTAGCAGAAACTCAGTTTTATACTGAAGTTTTACCTTCACATCAGAAAGATGAAATCATAATTTTCTTTAAAGAAGTTACATATTTTGTTTAGACTGCATGGATACTGGGTGGGTATATAATTGGTGTTATAATAATGGGTTGATTTTCATGTTAGGGAGAGGGCATAATTATTATTAATACTTTGATGAAGGTTAGATCCACATTTCCACTGCAGTTTTTTGCCACGAACTGAGCAAGCATTTGCAAAGGTTTAGGAAGAAAGGAGTACATATTTCACATTTTCAGATGTTCAGTGTCTGTTGCACTTTCTGTCTGTATGTGAACAAGGAAACATATGGGTCTCCTACCACTACCGCCTGTGGGACCTGCACTATATTTACTTGAGCTGCAGCAGTATAACCTCGTCCCTGTACAGATCCCAAAGATGATAGTTCCTTAGACTAAGTTATGTTTAGACCAAGTTCTCTGAAAGGACAAATGGTCTTATGAAGCCATAAGATCCTATCTTTTCTTTAGTCCAAACCTGGACAATTGTGAAATCTGATTCTACTTTGCATTTGTTGAGCCTTCTTGATTGAAGATCCAGAACATATCTCCAGACCATGACGTACAAGTATAACTTTGCTGTATAAGATTCTTTCAAAAATAATGTATTCACTATTAGCAAACCTTTACCAAAATCATTGCTGAAAGACAATTTCATTTGCTTTATAAGAATATCCTGTTAATTAGTTATCCCTCTTCGTTGTCTTTCCCTATTAAATCAGCTGCTAAATGAGGAGATCCTCCACTAAACTGTGGAGATGAATATTAAAATGTGAGTGCCAAGGATTTAAAAGCATCTCAAAGGCAAACAAAGCAGGGAAAGGCAGTGAAGGGTATGGGATGAGAAGCAGATTAGGAAGATGCAATGCTGCTAGTGCCTGTTGATGTTATGAAACTTACTAGCTGCTTTGTTTCTCATGAATGTGAAATGATGTCCTCTTTTACAGGCACAGACATGTCCTTACTGAGGAGATCCATCGGTGAGTTGTAAATAATTACATATGACCTAGAAAATGTAAAGAGTTCAAAACAAGGAACAAATATGGTTAATGGCAATATGGGCAATTCAGACTCGGTTCCTTATTTTAAACTCAGGCTATG
Organism: Lathamus discolor; assembly: GCF_037157495.1. Taxonomy (NCBI): domain Eukaryota; kingdom Metazoa; phylum Chordata; class Aves; order Psittaciformes; family Psittacidae; genus Lathamus; species Lathamus discolor. The sequence goes on along the minus strand of NC_088909.1, from coordinate 104,592,359 downwards.
TTTGGAGACACTAATATAGGCACCTGTTTTTGTCTTTGTCTAAAAAACCAAGTGTTAATCCTGATAGCGCACTCAGACTGCACCTTGATGGTTTATTTCTGAAGCCTAATTTAGATTTGTCAGCATCTGAAATGTAGATGCCTGACATCAACAGAGTGCTTTTGAGGGTGTAAATTACATGCAGAGGATCTTTGTACCATGTGCAGACTGTTTGGTGCCTCTGACAAGTAATTTATAGTGTACTAGTGAAAAGCCTCCCTTTTCATTAGGTAGGATCATAAGCATTCCTGTTGGTTGACTGAATTTTCCTAAGCTGATCAGTCAAAAAATTGATAGGAGGATCACGGGTGCAGGGGTAGACTAAGAGATTGCTAGTTTGGGGTTTCACAGAAAAAGTTTCAAAATTCAGATCAGATGCAATTGTTCAGGCAAATGGCCTGAACACACTGCAACAGCAAAGTGGTAATGGATTGTACTAAAATATAAAATTCTTCAATTCTTGACAGGGATCAGAGAGAATCACATATGATCAGCTCCCATTTCCCAGGAAAACGCATTTACCATAGGTCAACCTGAGAAAAAGCACTGCTTTTAACTTCTCAAAGAGCCAGACAAGACTTAGTACTTCTAAAACACAATGCAGCAAAATTAAACTTAGCGCTGTAAATATGCAGAATCAAACAGGACATTTTTATGTCTGGCTTGTTTGGCTTGCAACTGGAAGTGTCAGCCATGCCTTCCCTAACATATTCTTCTACACACATTAAATTACCTTTCTGGAAGTCTCAAAACCAAGAGCTAGGAAAGAAGCAGATTGGGTAGAATAATGAACAATGCTTCCAGAAGCAATTCTTCAGCTAGGTAATAGACAGCCTCCTTTGTCCTTGCTCAGACTGTAGGGGCTAAATTACAAGGGATATCCTTAGCACCAGCTGTCTCATTTTGTGTGCATGCTCATTTTGTATCTACTATTCCATAAGAATATTCAGTATGTCATCAAACATATTCAAGACTGAAAATATTTCACTCTGAAGGCTGTGTTTCAGAAAAAGAGCACTTTCTGCTGGTTTGTGGACCAGATTTTTAATTTTCAGAAAAGTAACATATTCTAATGCAACCTGTGAATATCCAAAGTTCAAAACCATCCTTCTGATTAAGACGCTTTCTGTTCTACTTATAGAATTAAAAGAAATGAAAGAAAAAGCTGGTAGCAGTTGTTGGAAGGGGTGTGCATGAAGGGAAAATACCTCAATGCAAAAGGTCTGGTTTTGCAAAGATTTTCTTTATTTTATATGTGTGGGTTTTGGTTGACTTTTTTAATTGTAGGTTTGGGGGGTGGTTTTGGTGTGGGTTTTTTGGTTTTGGTGTGGGTTTTTTGGTTTTGTGTGTGTTTTAGGATTTTTCCTTTTTTTATTTTTTTAAGGAAAACTGCTGTCATTTTTGTGGAATGTTGTTAGCAGCTCTGTTTACTTCAAAAGTAATCACTTCTTGATTCAAACTGCTTCACGAGTAAATAGAATATCTTAGGACATTAATTATATGGGAGAGAGTTCTGTGTGAACGAGCTGTTACAATTCATTACTGTACAAGAACTATTCAGAGGAGAGAGAAAATGCAAGGATAGAGATAATTGTTATTGCCTCTGCTTCTTATGGTATTGGGATGGATGGATTGGAAATGGGTTATCTTTCTCCCTTGTAATAAAATTGGTACATACGCATAACACAAAGACGAAAGTTAAAGTGTAGCCAAACAACATTACATCAGTGGAGCTGCAGACTGTCTGCTGGGAATGCAGAAGAGCAAAGCAATTGCAGGTGTGATACTGTGCTAGGGGATTAACCTGTTAGCAGCTGGTTTTCTCCAAAAGAAAGACAATAAATCTCACAATTTAATAGCCAGAGAATGAAACTGAAAGAAGCTATTCCAAATTTCAGATTTTTGCTACACTTTTGCATATTATGTGTTTTAACTCTCTGTTCATTCATATGCCCAAGCATAAGGAATGGGATATTATTTCCCCCTTCAAAAGTAGGTGTGCATGGCTGAATTGATATGAGCCCGAGACTTCATTTTTTCAGTGTTCAACACTAAAAGATCAGTATTTATCACTCTATGTAAAGCCTTTCAACTGAAGGGTTTCCGTTATCAGCATATCTCTGTTATTTAAACTACTACTTCTAGACAGGTTGAGTAGTAGAATAAAAATACTGTTCATATATAATTTACTTATATAATCTTTGTAGTTCATAAGACTGTGTGTGTTTGAAAAAGAAACTATGAAAGAAGGAGGAGAAAAGAGCTCATGCTTGATATAGTTTTAATAGATTTGAACCAATGATTTTGGTAGAAAATACTGAGTGTTAAAAGAAAAAAAATGAGCTTCTTCCTCCTCCACTTCCCTAATCCCAAGAAAAAAATCAGTTGAAAACTGTTGGAGAGGGATAGGATCTGTAGCTTAAAGCAAGGTTTTCAATTCCAAAAATTAAAAATGACACCTTTTTATTTTACAATGTGAAAAAAACCCACCATCCATTAAGCCTATTTTGTTCATCAGAGAAAAATGTTATTAACCAAAATATAGACAGCTATGCCTATGTCTCCTGTAGCTGTATATACATATACATGCATTGCTGCATAGCTCTCACCTGTCTTGGACTGCAGTATTTGAATGTAAGACTGGTAAAGCATTTGTAGATGTCTCTTTAAGTGATAAATGTACTTCCCCATTCAATGTTTTGTACCTTATTCTGATTGATTTGCATATCAGGATGAAGTGTATTACAATTACTATGCTTAGTAGGGTTTTAATTTGTTTGCTTATTATGATAATAATAATAATAATAAATGGCACTCCACATTGTAGCATTCTCATTTGTAAACCCATTCATATTTAAAGAACAATGTTTCATTCCAAAGCTGATCAACAATTTTCACCTGGGTCCTACTCTCCCATTTAGGCCAATATTTAGAATGTGTTTCTACACTGAAGTATTCCCACTAGAAAACTTGCAAGTCTAAAAGTGTGCAATTTATTTCAGTTTAACTAGGCCGTAACAATGCCCTCAAGTGGATACCTATCTGTGATCTCTAGCTGTTCATCAGACTGCTGTGTTTTCAAACTGAGAGCGGCATTCTCTATGTTGCCTGCTATAGTTTCAGTCTGGTGTTCTTTTAACCACTTTTCAGGGAGAGAGAAACACATCCAAAACTGTCCTGCAGCCATGAAACTTTCTGTGAACAACCAGTAGCACTCTAAAAACTAAAAACCACTCAGAAACTGGCTGAAATAATTCATATGACTTTGCATACTTCTGTAGGAGGAACAGGAGAAAGGACATGGGTGCAATGTGTCTTTGGCAAGAGCAAAGATGAAAAAAGGCATCTCTCAGCCAAGATAATAGACATTGCTTTCAAACCTGTGTGGTGATGATAAATGGTGATGTCTCATGACTATATAAAACTAGTATTAGACGTAAATAGTTAAAGATAATGTCACACATTTTTTAGAAGCATCTATGTGTGTTGCTCTTGCAAACATTTCCAATGCTCTGGGCAACACAAGCAAGCTGCTAAAGGGTTTGCTGAGAGTTTGAATTTGTGCTGGGTTCAGAGCAACTGTGTATTGGGAATGAGGTCTCAGGAGCAACTCAGATGCAAAATAGTTCCCGTCCAGTGAATCTCTCCTGGCTAAAGCTTATTATTTTTTCTTGTTTATGTAGAAATTGACACTGTTTGCTTGGCATTTTCCATTTCTCTCTGCCCTTTATGACTGTGCTGTTTCCCTCTGCTTTTCACTAAAATACTATCCAGCCTAGCCTGTTATGACCTCTACTCATAACTTCTTAGGTCTCTGGACTCCTTTTTTTCAGATACTGAGTTAATTCTGCCAACATTGTTCACTTTTCCTTCTGTATTTTATAATCCTATTTCCTCTTGACAGTAAAATGGGCTGCCTAGAACTTTTCGCCCATTTTCCTAGCTCACTCTGATCTAAATTTTCACAGTCTTAACTACTTCTTTTTTCCCCCATGACTTCTTCAAATTGCCTAGTAGAAAACTTGTGGTATTGTTCGTTTCCCAATGAACATCTCTCAGTCAGATTCTCATTTCTTCAGATATAGCTGAAATTAATGCAAAATTTTTCAGACCTTTCATGACAATTTAATGATTTGCCTAAGTAAACATCGTATGATCATCTTTGGACTGGCCTGACAGTGCCCCAGTGCATTGCAACCTCCTGCAGTGCTGAATGAACCAGGTACATCCCCATGTTTCAGAGATTTCAAAGGAAAGTTAATGGTTGATACTAACACAGCAGGAGTGGCATAGGAACTGTGAACCTTTCTATAAATACTGAGGCAAAGACACAGACAAACAATTGAAGCACTAACAGTGTTGGAAACAGAAAGGTTCTTTAATACATCCTGAGTCATCCATTATTTCAGCATGTTTTGTATTATGGTCCCCTGCACCCTACATATCAATAGAAAGATGACCCCATCACAGAGATAGAAGGGAGAGTTTAAGGTCCACTGAACACTGTGATTTTTCCCACTGTATCACAATTACAGAAAACCTGTGCTAAATAACATGATGCTTGTTTGCTGAGAAAAGTCATAGTGTTTGTGTGCTACCCACATTTCTTGCTGTCATTCTTTTTTGGTGCTTATGGTTTAACAGCCCTTTTAGCTTGTGCTACCCAGTTGTGTACATAAAGTGCCAGATTTACAGACCAAAGTTTCTTACGATGCACCAGTGTACTTTATTTTCTTTTGCATTCCATTAAATGTGGGCCCAAAGCATCTCCACAGACACAAGCCTCCTTGAATACCTGGGAACTTAATATCCAGAACCAAATATGAACTTCGTGGTTGACTGACCATGCACCGAATTAAGCCTCTGTATCTAAATGTGATAGATGCTATCTTGGCCAAGACATTGAAGACTGAACTAAGAACTTCCAGTTCGTAATAAAAGCAGAAGATGTTACAGCTTAAGCAAAAAAAAAAAAAAAAAAAAAAAACCCTACCTATTTTTTTTTTCCCTATATTGTCTCTTGTAACACATTGCTGGGTGGCAGACACATCCAAAATGAAATGCCAGTAAACTCAGTGTTTTATCTTGATTTCACAAGAATTTTAACTTGTATACCATTTGAAAATCATATTAGATTGTATAACAGAAAGCACTGCAGAACTTTTCAGGAAATCTCAGTTAGGGGTCTTAACTATGGAAAGGCATGACAAAAGATTCTCCAGTTCTCCCCACACAGTGGCCATGCAGTCATGTAAATATTTTGACCTCATTGTTATAAAATTAAGATTTTTACGTTCTTAATAGTATATTCTGAAAGAAGAGCCTTGGAACCTCCACATCAATGCTGTAGAAGCAAAAAGAAATAAAATTCATTTATTGAAATGAGTTTGTAATAACAGAAGATAGTATTGTTGTGATCTAGTTTAACCAATGAATTTCACTCATTAGTTTGTACAGCAAATACTTCTCTAGTGGATGAATTATAGCATGTCCTTCATAGGGTGGAGGGAAACAAAATCTTGATGAAATGACATTATGTAATTGTGGGTCCATTATGATCCAAATTTATTCTAGCTTTGGTGTTACAAATGGTCTTTATACCAAAGAGCTCTCCCAGCCCCTGAAACTTGTTATGCTATAGATTTCTAGCTTACAGCTGCCATTATGAGAAATTTTCCATAGGTATTGACTACAATCAAATCACCTCTTAGCCTTCTCTTTATGAGCTAGGGAGACAGAGCTGCCCATAAGCCATGTTTAGACGGCATGACTTATCCTTTTAGCCCTTTTTCTGAACCCTTTCCAATTTTTTCTCCATCTGTATAGCGGGGATAATAATGCTTTCCAAATCGTATAAGATCAGGCCCTATTATTTCCTCCTAATTGCTAATCTCTAGGATTACATTCAGACAGAAACATGAAATAAGTATATTGCTATTGACAAGCATTTAAAACAGTGAATGTCCCATGTGTTAGATTTAATTCAGTTATTTATTTTCTGTCTTAGAGCATCCAGGAGTGGATGAGAGGGGAGAAGCTGTGAGGATGGCATTGGTGTTGAAAAACTTTTGTCAATGCCCTCTGTATGACAACCAAATGGGCCCCAACAAGCATTGCTATCTGTGCAGTTAAACTGATATGTCTCCTCCCATTCCAGTGCCATTTGTTGTGACTCAGCAGGCACTTTGGAGACTCTTTATAGCCAGCATGCAGGTGTAGGACATTACACGAATGAAGTGAGGACAGTTTGCTTGATGATCACAGCTGCAACAGTGACAGTCATTGACCCTGGCTGCTGAGAGTTATTTGCTTTGCATTAATCTGTAAAGCACTTCAGCTATTTGTTTTTCTCCACTTTGCAATCCAAAGACATTAACACCAGCTTTGGAATGATTGCCAAAATAGGCCATTTCACTTGTCTTTTCCATGTCCTCGCTGGGATATTATTCTAAGTTAAATATATCTTTTGCTGTGAGCCACATGCAAGGGGCAGTGTCACAGCTCTGCTGCAGGAGTGGGCTAGCAACCATCTGCAATTTAAAAGCTGCTGATGACACAGACTCCTGCTACCACAGCTCTGTCAGTGAAGGAGTGTCAGAGATGCTGTTTTATTGGGAAAGAAGGAAAAGAAGGGAAACATACTTTTACCTTTAGAAAGCATTTCACCTGCAAGGCTTCATCCTCTTACATTGCTGCTTACAGTTTCACAGGTAGGGCTGTGCCTGAACTTAGCCACAAAAATGCTGTGCACAGAAAATACTCAAGGTGAAGCATAGTTAGAAAATCACAAATTGAGACAAGGGCTTTTGATTAATCTCAGAATTTGCTCCATTCCTGTCATGAAGCTGGCAGTGACTAATTCCTTGCAACAAAAGGCCAATATGATACTTAAATCTCTGCATTCATGTTACAGATATTTCTGTGTTTGTCTGCAAGACCTTGAATCATTTGGACCTCCACCAAATTTTCACAGAATCGTAGAATCATAGAGTGATTTGGGTTGGCAGGGACCTTAAAGCTCATCCAGTTTTAACTCCTTTCCATGGGCAGGGACACCTTCCACTAGAGTAGGTTGTTCCAAGCCTCATCCAAATTGGCCTTGAACGCTGCCAGGGATGGGGCAGCCACAGCTCCTCTGAGCAACCTGTGCAGTGTCTTATCACCTTTAATTTATCTTCATTTATTTCTCTTCTTAAGAGCTCTAGTTTAACTTCAGGAAGCAAGAAAGATAAAGGGTGAACACGTATTTGCAGTAACACAGTGTGAGAGCAGTCTCTCAAGATTTTTTTTCTACTTGGTTTCAACAAATCAAAACAAGAAAAAAAAACACAAACAAACAAACAAACAAAAAAAAAAAAAACTTAACAAAACCAAAAAAGACAATTAAAAAAAAAAAAAAAGAGGAAGAACCTAAAAAAAATCTTCTCAAAAGAAAGTCCTGAAATTTTGTCCTCTTTTGATGAAATAATGGTCTTGGTTTTGGAGCAGAATGATACAGAACTGCAGTTGTGTTCATTGGGAACCAGAGAATAAGAGACTGGTACGCAAGGAAGCCTTTACAAGTGCATCATCTAGACCTCCAGGTTCTGATTTATTGGTAAAGAAGGGCCACAAAGCACAATTCTGCTAAAATCTCATGCAAATCTAAAAATCTTATCAGAGCAATAATAAACTGCTGGCACTGCCGTAGTTTCATGCACACCGTATTTTCTTCTGAACTGATGTAATAAGAGCAAGAAATGAACTTCACAGGAATGGTATTTCATATCTGCTCTTTTGTATCTTGCAATATCCTTTCTGATCAAGTGCCCTATCTCTGGAGCATGTATTGATTTTCACAGCTGAAATACAATGTCTCAGCGTGCTAACCCCCATTCACACACACTTTCCTGTTCCAACAATTTCTGTCTTATAATTATAAAATGTTAAAGGAACATCTGTACATTTTCTTTAAAGTGAAGGCACTTGTTTAAACAAACAAACAAAAACTCATACAAAAAAAACAAAACAACAAAAAAATCAAACACAAAGAAACCTTCATGGTTTTAAATATCTTCGGTATATTCCAGATATCAACACTATGATTTTGTGCCTTTTAAGTGGCTATTTCTCTCTTTTCACAAGGCCTTGTAATTTTTTCCTACTTTTCATCTTTCAGATATTTCGATTTTATCGACAGTTGTATATATAGTTGTATGTTAATAATAAAACTTCCACAAATTATTAGGAATGTAAAACAGATAATTCTGTGCAATATAAGTTGCATATTTGCCTTCTATTTATGCCATTAAAAAAACTGACATATAACATTCTTTTAAGTAGAGGCAACAAATTTATACCTGTAATGGCAGGATTACTGTGTGAATGAGTTACGTATTTTGACTTCATATGGTGCTTTCAGCTCTGTTTTTTCCACTGTAAGTCTGTGAATGTATGGAATGCTACACATTTGTCTTAGACCTTAAACTCCTATTGATCTGCATGATTTTAATGAGAAGTCTGAGTGTGAAAGAATCTGACTGTCAGTAATGTTACTCTTTTGCAGTATCGGTGGCATCTGGAAATGTTTAATACTCAATCCATTCAACCAACCCTCTTTAAAAGAAAAAAAAAACTTTATAAGGCTCATTGAATTAACTCTTGAACCAATTTAAACTGTGATTATTCACTGGTCTTGAATTTTTACCTATTCTTTGTACTGGATCCAATTCTGCTCCCCGTCACATGACTGTAAATTCAAGGGGACACCATGGAAGTCACAACTGCTATTATGTTTCCTGGTTAGAAAAAAAAAAAAAAAAAAAAAAATAAAGATACCCAGTCTTCATTATTGTAGAGCTAAGGTGGCCCTGTGGTACCTAATGGCCTTCCAGAATGTAGAGAGTGCCTAAAATTAATCTTCTGAAAACTAAGTAATGAAGCGTTAAGGTACATGTCAATCTGACCTTAATTCTTCCTTCCTTGAGCGATGACCCAATACACTCATAATACATAGACTTATTCTCTGCCTTTTCGGACAGTGCAGAACTTTGAGGGAACAAGGTATGCATAAGGGAGGATGAGATATGAAACCCTTTTTCTGCCAAGAAGAAGTGGCACTACTATGTAATAACTGAAAACTAGTTCTCTCCATTTGCTTTACCCAAGCCTGCACAGTCCCCCAGGACTTTTCAACTCCTGTTTATGCTTGTGTCTGGCATGGCAGGTTTATATGGCCCCCATGAAAGCTTTGCATGAATCCTATTTCACCTTTCTCTTCTGACTTTCTTTGCAGGAAGGAAAGACTTGGACAATTTGGCTATGGTATGACTCAGCAGACCACAGCCTTTCAAGTACAGATTTAGCATACTCATGGAGTGTAGAAAAAGCTGAAACTCACAGATCCCCAGACTACGAACGCAAATCTGCTTTGCTTCTCCAGCTAATCTCTCCTCCACTTAATGCAGCTTTACTGAATTCAGCTAGAACACAAATAATTCCTAGGGGCTGTTAACAGCACCCAGGAACCGCAGTTAGTGCTTTTGGCCTAACACCTACTTTCTTCCTCCACTTTTTCTACCTCCCTCCCTAGTCACTCTCTCCTCTAATTTTATAGTGGTGCTTCTGCCTACCCTTATTTTATCCAGCCACCATTATTCCAATATATTCTTCTTTATATGAAGATATAAAGACAATGTCACTCAGTCCAAAAATGTTTTTCCTATTAAGGGACTACATATTAGCAATGCTTGAATTTAAGAACATTTGTGTCCACTGTTAAGCAAACATCCATTATATTATCTTCACCGTCTTTCATCCTTCCCTGTAGTTAATAAGAGCTGGCACTCTGCTATAATAACTCCCCATGTAGGAAAACAGAAACATGTCCAGCAGCCTTTTTTGTATATCTGCCTCGAGAATGTACAACTTATTATCTTTCAGAAATGGTTAGAGTCTTTTCTAAATCAGTTCTACAAAATTAGCAAGCCAAAAAATAAAGTTTTTTTGTTGTTCTTTGCTTTTTTCTCTTTTACTTTCTAGAAACAGAACCAAGCTCTTATGAGACCGTTAGAAGGTAACATATCCATCTCTAAAAGTCTCTAAGAGTACCCAAAGAGCAGTTAAGAAAAATGGCTGTGAGGAACAACTTGATTAAACGTGATTTTGCCTTGTGGAGGAGAAGGATGACTTCATGTGCTCCTCTTCAGTCTTATTTTAACATGCCTATTGGTGATTCTTAGATTTTTATCAAGGAACAGGTTTAAAATTTTGGTGTATAAGGTTACCTCAGCGCTTAAGCAAAGCAGGTACTTGCACTGAACAATAAACTACAAGCAGCAGTATCAAAACCATGGTTTTCCTGCCGTGTTTCTTTTTCTAGATCGTGTGAATTATTATTTAGTGTCAATGACATCAAAAGGCCTCTTAGAATCACCAAATAGTTGCAAACAAAAACTTCCAGCAAACTTGATACTTAGTATTGATAATTTCAGCCTATGCTTTTACAGAAGGAATCTTCTGATAAGTTCTCCATGTTTTTTTCTTCCTAGGAGTAGGAGAAGGTATAGTATAAGTGAGATAAATGGAAAAGTAGTCAGAAATGAAGCCATTATTCTGAGTTTCGAAGATGTCAGGAAAAAAAAAAACACAAAAAACAATCCTCAAAAGCCTTTTAAAATGCAGCTAATCTAAAATGCTAGCAGTAATCCTACATCTAAAATACCAAATATCAAAGTACTGAAATGTTTCCACGGAGTCACAGCAAATTTCAGCCTGACAAAGCATATAGATTTTATATAGATACGAATTCTCATAGAAATGCCAGGGGAAGAAAGATCAGAGGAGAGGGACTATTTAGCTACATGTTTTTCACAATGGTCTGTGGTGCTTTTCAGTAGAAAGTGGGTTTTAAACATAAACACAGAAAATATGTTCTTCCTATAAAGTAACAACAGACTAATTTCCTCATAGAATCATAGAATAGTTAGGGTTGGAAAGGACCTCAAGATCATCTGATTCCAACCCCCCTGCCATAGGCAGGGACACCTTACACTAAACCATCCCACACAAGGCTTTGTCCAACCTGGCCTTGAACACTGCCAGGGATGGAGCACACACAACACCCCTGGGCAGCCCATTCCAGTGCCTCATCACCCTAACAGGAAAGAATTTCTTCCTTATATCCAATCTAAACTCCCCCTGTTTAAGTTTGCACCTGTTATGCATTGTCCTGTCGCTGCAGTCCCTAATGAATAATCCATTCCCAGCATCCCTATAGCCCCCTTTCATATACTGGAAGGCTGTTATGAGGTCTCCACGCAGCCTTCTCTTCTCCAGGTTTAACAGCCCCAACTTTCTCAGCCTGTCTTCATACGGGAGGTGCTCCAGTCCCCTGATCATCTTCTTGGCCCTCCTCTCGACTTGTTCCAACAGTTCCATGTCCTTTTGGTGTTGAGGACACCAGAACTGCACACAATACTCCAGGTGAGGTCTCACGAGAGCAGAGTAGAGAGGTAGGATCACCTCCTTCGACCTGCTGGTCATGCTCCTTTTGATGCAGCCCAGGATACGGTAGGCTTTCTGGGCTGCGAGTGCCCACTGAAGCCGGCTCATGTTCATTTTCTCATCGACCAGCACCCCCAAGTCCTTCTCCACAGGGCCGCTCTGAATCTCTTCTTTGCCCAGTCTGTAACTGTGCCTGGGATTGTTCCGACCCAGGTGTAGGACCTTGCACTTGTCATGATTAAACTTCCTAAGGTTGGCATCAGCCCACCTTACAAGCGTTTTGAGGTCCCTTTGGATAGCATTCCTTCCGTCCAACTTATAAATTTATTGGTGTCATCGGCAGACTTGCTGAGGGTGCACTCAATCGCATGGTCCATGTCACTGACAAAGATGTTGAACAAGACCAATCCCAGCACTGATCCCTGAGGGACACCACTCATTACTGGTCTCCAGCCAGGCATTGAGTCATTGACCACAACTCTTTGCGTGTGTCCATCCAGCCAGTTCTTTATCCACCGAGTGGTCCACCTATCAAATTGATGTCTCTATAATTTAGAGATATAATTTTGTTTTTCAGTATTCAGCTTTTGTTTTCATTAAGAGAGAGATTAAAATAATTTACCTTTAAAACATGAGAAGTTCAATTAAAAAAATGAAGTATTAGAAACCATTGTTTATTTAATGGATTTTCAAACTAGATCTAGAAATAATTCTAAAGTTAAAGAAACACATACATGAAACTTAACTATTGCTTCTTCAGCCCTGCTCTGTTTGTTTTCCACTTATAGCTGCCAATATTTCCTATGGAAAAAAAGAAAGGAAAAAATATCAAAGAAAAACAAACACAAGAACAAATTAAAAGAAGGAAAAAAGGAAAAACTAAGAAGAAAGAAGGAAAAAAACAATAAAATCTTTTCTTATAAACTTCCCACTGCAGAATCAATGCAAGTCTGGACAAGAGCGCTAGATTCATGTCTGCCTCATGCATCACCAACAAAATTGTCAGTAGCTAAGCTCTCTTTGCAAGATCCTTATTGCTGGCAATGTCTAAATGACAGAAGAACACGGCTTGATTTTCATATCCTAACTTGCAGCTGTACTGCTGGCAGTCAAGGCCGGGGGGGGGTGTGGAATTGTGTTTTGACATGAATCAGGCACATTTGATCTGAAAGTCACTGCGAGAGTACAAAAATGGCATTTTCTAGACACTTTTCAGATCCTTTTTTTTTTTTTTAACCATGTTTTTAGAAAATTCATGCTTAAATATTCTATAATGTCTGATACCACTGGTGGGTTGCTATTGGTTTTTTGGTTGTTTAATTTTAACTTCTGTTGGTGTACTAGTAACATTTCATTATTATTATTTTTTTTAATATTAAGTGAAAACTGCTGCTAGGTTGAACACCTCTCTCTTCTCTGACATTAATTTCATCACTTAATATGATTATTCCAAGAAATCGAATAGGGAGCTTATCTCTTTCAAAGTAGTTAGCTTTATATATATATATATATAAACAAACTGTAAGCATAGAAGTTATTAATTTGCTACAGCAAATAAAAAATTGATATGTTAGGATAAAAGTCAGGAAAAATCCTCTCCCAGCATGTTCATAATCTTATTATTAAACATTTGTGAGATGTGATGGGGAATTATCCCTTAATCCAAAATATCCGTGGAGTGCTTGAAATACCTGCTCTCCCCCAGATCAGATATATCCTTTCAAAGCAGGTCTTTGTTCTGAATGTAATTCATCATAGTTATCACATGTCACAAAGTGTTACACTGTGTCATTTTACATTGCAACGTGACATGACATGGTGTAATTAAGGGAACACAATGAAAAGCTCCTATTACAAAAAAAAAAAAAAAAAAAAAAAGAAGGAAAAAGGCAACTTACTTCCCGTATCAGTTAATGAGTTTCAGTTCCAAAAATCTGTGCGGAGAAGAAAATCACACTGATTGATTAAAAGTGAATAAGGGCATAAGCCAGTTCCTACTGTAGACAATAGGTACCTGCACATCAGGGAAGCATTCATGATTATATTTTTATTAACACACAACTGTAAGATCTAAATTTTAAATCTGGATTCATAGGGCTAAAGAAAGAAATTACCAGCAGGATCTCTTGATTCTCATGGCAAAAACGATGTACCATTGGTATTTATTAATATGGTTCTACAATGACACAACACTATATGGTGCAACAGTATGTTCCAGAAAAGAATGATAAAATAAACAAGCTTTATTGGTCCCCACTGTAAAAGAGCTTATAGGCTAAAGATACAACTATGAATTGCAATTCCTTTGTCTTTGGCATTCATGAATCTTTGAGGGGGTGGATTTTCACCCAGTGTCTAATACTTTTGCAGCTTAACAGATATTTTAACAGTTCAATATACATTCAGGAGAGAGAAGAGCTTCTTAAACTGAAGGCCAATATTGGCACAAGAACAAGTGGGCATAAATAGCCCATGAATAAATTTAGTCTTGAAATTAGGAGGAGGTTTTTAGCATCAGAGGAGTAGAGTTCTGGAACAGTCCTTCAATGGGAGTAGTGAGATTAAACAACATACCTAGTTTAAAAATGAAACTTGACAAATTTATAAATGAGATTATGTACTATGGTTGCCTACAGGAGAAGAAAACTTGATTTCAATGGTCCAGAAAGAATCTTCCAGTCTTCCTAACACGTGTAGGAGAAGGACCGGCTAAATTTCAAATGGAGAACACCCAAGTGTTCAGCTCATAAAGAGTCATGCAAAACCACAGATTTTCTGGATTTCAAATTTACAGATATTGCTTCAATCAAACACCTTCAATGACAGTTTAAAGAGAGCTTTCTTTACCCTTTCTAACAGGGATACATGAATTTACACCTTCCTCAGAATTACCCTAGTACATGACTGGGAATGAAGATGATAGAGTTAGGTTTGGGGTTTTTCTTGTGTGTTCTAGTTTTGTTTTGGCTCTTTTTTTTTTTAATGAACATGTTTTTAGTTAGACATATCAAGGATTATTTAAATCCATTACAGGGATATGAGGGCTTCAGATATATTAATTTAGACAAGACATCCTGAAGCCTTTAACGTTTTTACAGAAAAGGTAAATAGGGCATAGTGTTAAATTGAAGCTAATGTAACATTTATGGTTTCTTTGCTTCTCACATCCTTTCATTTCATATTTTTGGTCCCAGAAATTACTCTTTTTTTTTTTTTTTTCTTCCCAGAAGGAAAACCTGAACAGAAGTTGTTTAAATAAGACGTATTATCTTGTGGGAATTATATTGACTAGGGAGTTGGAGGATCTGGAATTTGTTCATAAATCTGTTGCATAGGTGTTTTATTTTGAATCATAAATTCATCCCAGTTTTCCACCTTTCATACCCAAGAGTTGAGCTGTTTGAATAAAGATTTCTGTTACCGTTTTATAGGTACCATCTATTGCACCTGTTACAGTTGGAAGTAGGAGAAAAAAGTCTGAGTATCTGACCATATGATGAAGTAATGAAATTAAGAATTATTAAAAAATTGCAAACTTTCTGCAAAGGCACAACCAATGCATGTGTGTGAAGCTAGTCCACTACAATTGCAAAGCAGAAGAAATTAGTTTACTCCATTTATTTCTTATTAAGACTTAATCAGATCCTTGGAAATGGTTTAAACTAATCCGCTTTTAGTATGTATTTCTAATGGACACTGATCAATTCTTGCATCTTGTGTGATAAGAATTAACTCCCAAGTGACATTAATTCTATCCCTTGGGATCATCAGAAAAGCAATGGATCTCAAATGTAGTTAGCTCAAGCCAAATGGAATTGAATTATTATAAATTTTGAGCTAAAACATAGGGTTATTTTTTAGTAGGATCTTGATCCTTTTTGCTTTTTTTATTTTTTGATTTTATTTTATGTCGGGTCCTAAGACCTTAAAGAAAGTATAGTTAATTTAATTGAAAATATAATTTTGTGGAAACAAAATCAGAACATCTTTGGAGTATTTATGGTACCCTTGTATCATAATGCTTAAACTTGAATGAAGATTTTAAAGTCTTTCATTTTTATTTTTTTACCACTTTCTGCGTCATGACCTCCATCAAAAAACATACACTGGCACTAACTTCATCTGATCGTAAAAGTTCTATCCCAGATGTAAACAGCTGTAGCCAAGAAAGACTCCAGGAGATGAAAATATCGCAAATCTAGTTTGATAACACAGTTTTCTCACTTCTCTTATGTATAAAAAGAAGGAACGATGATCTGATGTCTAAGCTGGAGACTGGTAAAACAGTAAGACATCAGATTCGTTATGTTCATCAGTTCTGTCTGAGGTCAAAAGAAAGAAAAGTGGTGTGGAATTAGACTTAACTGTATCTAGTTAAGCAAATATGCTTGCATTCGTCTAAGATATGTGCCTTTGTCATGCCTACTTATTGACAGTATGACACTAGGCAAGACTGTAAAGTTTCTTAGTTGTTATGCAGCTCTGTCACAGGTGTCTTGCATGTGGATTTGATTTTCCTTTTATTATTATTTTTAATATCAGCTTCCAAATCTGAATACAGTGATGTAAGCACTTCCTTACCTGGCAGGAACGTTCTCATCTTAAATACATTAATATTTATGATATATTCACTTGTTGTGAGAACACAGCCTGCACTTTCATTGAGGTTTCATCTCAGTGAGATCCTATCTGATCATTCTCAGCTACACCAGAGTGTCACTTGCCTGTGACAGCTTTCCTCACATTGTTGGCAACTAACATCCTTGTTGCAGCCATGAAAACAGAGGACCTTTCCAAGCAGCAACAGCAAAATCACAGCATATTGTTACTGTTGTGACTTTTGTTTCTTGTTGGGTATAAGAGTCAGTGCAGAAGTCCTGTACTCTGAGCAGCTTGTGTGAGTATTGCATGAATTTTTCTGGGTTTAATTTCAGTGTGATATCACTTTAGCTCACCTTCTCCCACCCTCAGACATAGAAAATTGTCCCACTCTATTGCAGCTGAGGTGAGAATGGACTTCTGACTAAAGAGCAGCAAAAGGAAGACGTATATATTTTCAATCCTAAATCCCAGCTAAGGGCTCAGAATGCATCTTTATTTTTCAGAAAGCAGGAACCCCTGCCATATTCAATCTGTCTTTTTTGTTGCCACTGTGTCCCCCCTGGCAGGAGATGTAGAACACAGAAGCTATGTTTTATATTATGGTTTCTTTTATAGCTTTTAAATGGTTAATAAATGATTAATAGAGGTTTTGATAAATGGCTAGAGTAGGTTTTGGAGGCGAAAAGGTCAATAGTTGGCTTATAACAATCTATAACACATTTCACTCATGTCCCTCCAGCCATCCATAACACAGATTTCTTATGTCTGTAGCTTCCAGCAATCATGTTTTAGTTCTTTGTAAACTGTTTATACGTGGGGTTCTACTATAAAATTTGTCAGGGAGTTGGATACCATTTGCTGAAGTGCCTCAGGCCAGGTCCAAAGGGGCCTCTCCTCATGGTGCCTAAATACTTTTGATCATTACAGTCTGCAGGACTTTGGAGCAGTTTGAGTAACATTTATTGATTTGGGATTGCAAGCTTCCATTTTTTTTGTTGCCTTTTCTTTTTTCTTTTTTTTTTTTTTTAAATTAAGAAGACAGTTAGAGGCTTAGTCCTTATTGGCATTACAGGTGGTACGCTCTGATATCAAGGCCAACTGAGTGCTCTTGAAAACCTTACTCAGAGGCCAAGATGTTCAGGCTGAAGTGTTTACTAAGAAGAGATGCACTAGGGAGCCCCAGCTCGTGAGGAACTTTCTTTATTTATTTCCTTAGGAATGAGACACTGCAGGCATCTGGCCATGGCATCATCACAATAGTGGAGAGGGAATTTCCTGACCACCCTGAACAGAGTTTTAGCATTGGTACATAAGAACCATCCACCACTGTCAGTCCATAACCCAGAAATTACGAAATAATTTGCAGGAGGAGCAATATTAATGAATTAAAGCCTCTTTTCCCACTCACAAGAACTGCTTTCTCTTCCCATGGCATTGTTTCAACAATCTTGCTCAGCTCTGTAAGAACAATTTTGCAATTGTCATTGGGATTTCTTAGGATTGTGTTAGTTCTTTCAACTTTGTGCTAACTTTCTTAACTTTCTTTCCTGTAATACAACCTAAGCCCTCAAATTTAGGAGAATTTATGGAATCACAGAATAATGTACTTTTATAGGGAAGTCCTACAGTGCAAAATCCCACCCCCATCTGATCCAGTCAGAGCAGGTTTTTAAGTCATGATCCAGCAGACTTATGAGAGTCTCTCAAGTTGTCACACATTCTGCTCCAGTGTTTGACCACCTTCCGGTGTGTGTGGGGAATAATTTAAAAGATAAAGCCTTATACCTAATTGGAATTTTTTGTATTGTAACTCATGATATTTTTTCTCCTTATGTTGTGCAATTTCTAAAGGAGGTTTGCTCTGATCACTGTCTTTCCTTCCTGTTAAGTCTCCCCAGAGCCATTCTCTGTTGAATGTTGAATAAACGCAGCTCTCTCGTCTACCCATTGGCTATGGTGTGCTCCAGCCCCCTGCTCACCTTGGTTGCCTCCCCTGAAATTGCTTCAGTCTCCCAGTGTCTTGTCTGGAGACCCTAAAACTGGGCATAGGAAGGCTCTTGATGCAGTCTCAGGTGTGTCAAACAGAGGTCAATGTACATTTCCCAGGAGCTTATGGCTATGCTGTTGTTCATGTAGTTCAGGGTGTGCCTGACCCCTTTGCTGAAGGACACAGTGATGACTCATGTTCAACTTGTTCCCCACCAAGAACCTGCAATCTTTGCTGACAAACTGCTTTCCACCTGATTGGCCTTCAACCTGTGCTGTTGCATGGTCCCTATTAGTCTAATGTAAACCTGGAGAAATCTAACAAAAAGGCTTTCAGAATTGGCTGATACAGTATTATCTTATTTTCTCTGGCATTTACAATTTGAGAAATTTAAACAGGTTCATCAATTGCTTTATTACAGTAGCTTATCTTTTCAGGTTTGTTGTGTTTGTTTTTTTTTTTTTCCAACTTGACTATAAATCATCTAAACATATTCATTGTTTATTCTCCTTGAAATCATAGCTGCACTAAAAAAAGAGAAAGAAAAAAAAAGGAAAAGGAAAAGGAAAAAAAAAGAAAAAGAAGAAGAAAAAGAAAGAAAAAAAGAAAAAGAAAAGGAAAAGGAAAGAAAAACAAAAACAGAAAGGAAGAAAAGAAGAAAAAGAAAAAAGGAAAAGGAAAAGCAAAAGGAAAAAAAGAAAAAGAAAAAGAAAAAAGGAAGAAAAAGAAAAAAAGAAAAAAAGAAAAAGGAAAAGAAAAAAGAAAGAATAGAAATGATGGTATTTTTCCTGTGAAATAAAAAAGACGCTAAAAAGCCCCCAAAACATCCTTACCTTAGGGCAAGAGAATTTCACACTGCTCATGGACATAAGGTTTATTTTTCTCTTCTACACAAAGAAGTATATATTGGTTTATTTATTTTTTTAAGTGTGAAGGATTGCTTGCTACAGTTTTCTTTTTCTACATTTTAAGAGGGAAAAAAATACCATCTGGGGAAAAAATCCTGAAGAAATAAATAAAATTAATATAGCCTCATACTCTGTGAACTTTTTCTGTGTCTAGCAAAAAATACACTGAGAGAGTTTCAAGGTTAAAAAAATATCAACCAGAGAGCACCACTGCCAGAACTACTGTACTGTGGGGTTAGGGTTAGTTAGCTGCTCAATATCTAAAGCCAACTGAAAGGTATCTGAGCTGTAAAGGTAACTGAAGGTCATTACTGCAAGTACACAAAACGAACTTAGCAAATGTGAAAGAATTGCACCATATACACAAGGGTCTGTCCTGTTAGCTGCAAAACTTTATTTTGGTCCTTAATAGAGTCAAAATTTAGAAAATAATCTTAAATATATTATATCAAAAAAAGTAAAAAAAAAAAAAAAAAAACTGAACCAAAAAGCACACACACAAACCCAACAACAACAAAAACCAACCAAACACCCCAAACTTCTATGCTTTCTGGGCACCTTCCAGAGCATGCTGGCCCACTGCCTGTTATTCCTTGCCACAATGTTACTGACACATCATGTGATTTTTCTTCTGAGCAAATATATCCACTGGAATTATTCAGCCATTTAAATTCTCCAAACTTAAGCATTTTTCCTTCAACACATATAATAATTGTCTCAGCAGTTAACATTAGTAATCACATTTCTTTGTTTTGGACAAACAGCAGTTTTGGCAGTCTGAATAGTGTGTAATACTTCTCTAAACTGCCTCAGAGTTAACGGAAAGTTGTCCTACGTATGCCTTTAAAAACATAGGGGGTTCTGCAGATACTGTGGTTTTGAGACATACTTTGGAGTAATTTCAGCACTTGGTCCTTTAAGAAACATTAGAGAGTTGAATAATGGAAGAGAGATTATGGTTATTAAATATGCAGAGGATCTTCAAGCACTTTAGAGTACAGGATTAGAATGTAAAATGATCTTGACAAATTGAAGAAATGGTCTGGAAAAATATGATGCAGTTTAAAAAGGACATAAGCATTTTAGAATAACTAACTGCACAAATATAAGATGAGGAACCAGTGATCAGGTAAAATTTCTTGATAAAGTAGATCTGATGCTTTTTTTGAGTCACATTCCTAACATGACTCAACAGTTTCAGACTTAAAAAATAACGAAGCAAAATACCCCCACCAAAATAGTGGCATATATGTGCAAAAGTATCACGTAAAGGATACATACATAGCCTTTCTGGCTTTCTTGCTATTGGCCGTTTTCCAGCTCAAGTACAACTGCTTGTTTGAGGTCTCGCATTTGCAGGGATACATGCATCAGCTTTCAAAAGGCCAGAGAGTAAGGGGAACTGTCGGATGTCTAGAAAACATGAGTTAAGAAGAGGAAAGAAAAAAGAAAAAGAAAAAAAAACCACAACCAAAACAACAACAACAACAAAAAACCCCAACCAACAGTCTTTGCTTATTATAGTAAGGAAATGAAGAAACAGATTTTGGATATGTAAAAGAAAGGTTTATGCAAAGTTAAGGTAAAACCCACTTTCCATGCTTGGCACAAGAAACGTCGCACCATGAGAGATTTCACTCAGATGCTACAAGAAGCTCCATGTGAATTAATAAGTGCAAAGCTGAACAAACATTTGTCAGAAACAACATCACAGTTGTGGGTCTCATTTTGGTGCAGAGGGGAGGACCAGATGCCCTCTGAGAATTTTTGTAAGCCCTATCGTTTGTGATCCAACAAATTAAATCGTTATCTATATAAGAACACAAAAGATCAGAAAACAGTACCAAAATAATTTTCTCAGAGTAGGAAGTATAAGTTTTTTAACTACTCTTAGAATTTACTGTAACTTATGAGAAGCAACAAGAAAATCAGAGCTTATCTTCTGAAAGTCTGATGGTAAGAAACTGCTCTGATCCCTTTGGCTGGAAAAGATTAAAGGAGATTTTCTCCTCATGCTCCATTTCTACAAAATGTTTTTCGGGTGCAAAGCAGCACAATCAGACTGTGTTTTCTTTTCTGAAGCAACATCACTGCAGAAAACAGTCATTTTTGCAAATCAGACAAATGATACCTGCATAAGAATTTTACTGTTGGTAGTGGTCATGCCTGTTTGTTTGGAGCTTTTTTGTTAAAACATAGGTGGTGAGTGGGTGTGAAACAAGTAAATGGGTTTGTGATGTGCGTAAAGGGAGCAAAGACACTGATTTTCTCCATGTTCCACTTCAAACTGCAGCTGGATTAAAATCTTCCCATGATTTCATCACGTATTTGATTTTGGTTGGCATGTCTCACTCAAGCTGATAGAGAATTACAGACTTCTGGCGTGTGATTAAATAGATTATCAATACACTATCAAATTTTCCTTACGCGGTCAGTAGTCCCGTTTCTCCAGCAGTTCACTGTGCTGATGAAATAATTTTTCAAGTCTATATTGTTTGATTTAGAGTGTGCACAGATGCCTTCATTGTCATAATTCACTATTTTAACTTTTCACTCTGGAATTAAGCTCTGTGTCTGTTCATCTGAATCTACTTCTTCCTATAAATATTCAGAAAATCTCAGTAAGAAGAGTGCTGATTGTCAAAGCACAGCATTCACCTGCTATGTTAAACTGCAACCCAAGTTCCTATTCCAGATCTGGCAGGTTTTCTTGACTGTGTGTCTCTTTGTGCCTGGCATGAATGAAGAAGTGTTATGAAAGCATTGGAGGGACTTTTTGGGTTTTAGTGTAATGTTTGAAAGATCTCAGTCACTGACATTTGGAACTAAGACCATATATATGTTAACATCTTTCGCAAAACAAAATCTTGCCTTTTAGCTACTCTAATTTCAGCTTCTTGGACTTACAAAAGAACACAAAACAAAACAAAAAACAAACAAACAAACAAATGAAAATGTTATTTTTCTGACTATCTCTGTAAATTTAATGTAGATTAATGATCACTTTCATCACTTTTAATAGAATTCCATCCTATTCTTTTCTCATCATATCTGGCAAAAATTACAGCAGTGCTGCCTGATGAAAGCTAAGCCTACAGAGGAAGCAGGAGACAAAATCCAGATGGGAAATCACAATGGACAGTCACATGTTCCACATTCTGCTTTCTAAAAAACTTAAGTTGAAAAATAAAACCCTAACTTCTTTCCTCAAGCTGTTGGAACAAAAGTTTAAATTTCACTATTATCATAAATGTTGATTTTTTTTCTACCCTATCTGAATTAAAAAGAGATAAGAATTAATGAAAACCAATTGAAATATCCAGAATAACATAGAAAACTAGTGGCAGGGATGGAAAATCCAATCCCCAAATTCCTGGCTGAAACTGAACCTTACATAGTTGCAGAAAATCCTACACAGTGCTGTACAAAATAATTACTTAACTCATATTCCACAATGACGGATGTGTACAAATGTAATAGGAACACAGTATCCTCTCCTTTTTGAAAGTTAATATATAGAGATACAAATAAGAAATGTCACCATCAAAACGGACACTAATTAACAGTCTTATTGTCAGTCTTACCATAGAGGCCAAGAACTGAAATTATGACTGTCCTAAAACCAGATTGCCTGTCCAGTAGAAGTCTCTGGTATTTCAGTATATGTTTCTGTTCTCAAGCAGAAAGAAAAGTCAAACTAATGAACATTTTACAAAAGAAAAGCCCCTGAAATCTGTCTGTTTGGAAAGGTCACAATGCAAAATTCACTATTTTCAATCCAAATGCAACAGCTCATTGATCATTCTGACTTCATAAAATTGTCACTGCAAGCAGTATGCTGCATTATCTTTCACAATATTTCTTTCCTCATCCACTAAATCAAGAGGTTAAGAGAGGAAGAAGGAAAAAGGAATGACACTGATAACATCTGTCTTAATAATAAAAAAATTAAAAATAATGTGTTGTGGGTTTGGGTTTTTTTAATTTGTTTTTATTACCATTACAGGAAAATTAGACAGCCCTCCTAGCAATATTTCTTCTAGAAACGGACACAAGAATCTTGTTTACAGAAGTTTCAGTCTTTCTATTTTCCATTTGTACCAAAAAAAAGAGAAATCATCTAAAGTGTTTCAAACACTTCCTTTTTTTCACATAAGGACAGAATCAAATAAAAATTTTCCTTAAACAGCATGCAATAGATGCTCAAATGGTGTGGCTGCAAAAGTGTAGTGAAGTAAGTGGAGCTACAAGGATTTACACCTGCTGAAGTATTAGATTCAGTATAAAAAGTCAAGGGAGTTTAGCATTTATCACATTCCTCCACTGTCTCATTTCTTTGAAATGGAAAATGTATCATACTGTAGTTTGCTTTTGCAAGGGAAGTTAGGGAAGAGTGGGTAAGGGTAGATAAAAGCTTATTAGTTAATACATTCATGTCTTTATAGAAACGGCACACAGAAGGGGAAGAAAAAAATGGCCTCCCCATGCTGAAATCTGCCACACAATACAAGAAATATCAGAGATCCCAATGTGCCATATGGAAAGCTCTCTGTAAGACAGTGTCTCTGTTCTACCAGAGACCACTGTAGAGAAGAGATAGATTTTACATTTTTCATTAGTGTACAGCTTAGACAGTTGAACTCTATGATACTGTCTTCAGAAAGTATCTGATCCATTCTATTATCACTATGACAAAGAGAAAGGATTGCTTATGATTTCAGAAAGGTCATACTAAACTGATGTTCTGCCTGTATGTGCTCTAGCTATGATGGCAATAATAATAATAAAAGAAAGTTTGAAGATGAAGTTTGCAGTCAGATGTACCCAGGGCAGGGGGGAGAAGACTTAAAAATTAACATTTAGAAAGAAATTCTTATCTGGAAGAGATTTTCTAACCCACTTATTTTTCTTCATCACACCTGCTGTCAGTATTTTTATACTTGTACATATAAACAAGGGACAAGATTCTGATATCAATTCCTGGAGGGCAAATATAATGTTGTTATAACAAAGGCATTGAAATAGACTATAATTATTAACAGTTCTCTGTTTATTAGGATCTGTCTGCCTGTCTGATTTGGGGCTGATATGAGATAGTTCTGACCATGGTGTAAGATGCAAGCCAGCTCCAATTTAAAAGCTGTGTGGTGGAGATACTGTGTTGTTCAGCCTATGACAATCCAGTCTCCCTCCCACCAGAGTTTATTATTTTTGGTTCAGAGCTCAACAGCTACTGCATGGCTTGGAACATGGGCAGGCCAAACTCTTGTATATATTGGGGATAGATAATATCACTTTCAATATACCCCCTGTACTGCATGGAAGACTCAAGTCTAGGTATCCCTATTTTGAGCTTAGATGCTTTGCACATGCATTTCAGATGGCAGCTTCACAAAGCTTGGCAATAAGTATTGACTCATTATTCATTAATTATCATTATTGTAATAACATTAATAATGATGCAATTCCTAGGCTGCTAAGGTGGTTGTTTAAAGGCAAGAGGAAAGGAACAATGCCACTTAAGCAGGTAGCTCTGTAAACCCCAGCACCAGTGAAACCAAGGAGGCAACCAGCTCAAGTTTAAACCATATAGACACACAGTTGCTTTGAAATATATTCCCATGGAGTATAAAGGAAGGGACTAACGTTACTGGATGGGAAAAAAACAGAGATAAATACACTGGACGAGGCAGCTCCTAGAGGGCCTGAGACATTTCTCAGCTTCCTGGTTAAGTGCTGAACATCTGTCCAGAATTGGGAGTGAGTAAGAAACAACATGAATGAAAGGGGCACAGAAGACAATAGAAAAGTTTTCTTGGTTGTTTAGAAGAATTAACAAAATGAAGAAATGGAAAAATGGAGCTTTGACAAGTGACATTTTAGAAGTTTTGGAGCTTGACAATTTTTGCAAGGTGACTTCTTCAACAGGAAAAAAAAAAAACCACCTAGACAGTCATTGACCTATAATAACCGTCAGTATAAAGGCAAAAACAGAAAAAATGAATCACATATAAAGCAGAAAGCACTGATTCAGAACTCAGAAGATTCTTTAGCATAATTCTTCCATTTTCATTTTGCTGCTTTCATTTTCTTGTTGCAAATATAGCTCTATAAACCGTAGAAATAAGCTGCATGCAATTAAAATAGCATAATAGCTGAAACGGAAACATTGATAATTATGTTAAAATCTATAACATTAGAAAAGCCTAACACTGCTCAGAGACCACGCTTTGTCATCTGTCAGTATTTGCAGGTCTATTGTAACCTATATCTAAAGTTTTTTCTTCCCAAGCTAACTCCTCTTACAACTTGAGTGTTAGTGGTGATATTTTTTTCCCTTTCAGTTAGTACAATATAGTTCTCAACTTTTTTAACAGTTCAGGGGTCTGAAAACAGACAAAATGAAATAACATTCAGCTTTAATGAAATATTTTGTGATACATTTTGTGAGTTTAGATAGTCCATAGGTCTGCCTCAGTCCATCCTCTGTTCTTTCCTGCAGTAAAACAGTTGGGAAACTAACTTTCATCTGTATATGCATCAGAGAGTTTGTGGAAATATTGTCCCCATTCACCATTTTAATTACAGTAATAAAAGATAAACTACACAAAGAATCTAGAAAACCAGAACAGATGTTATCTGTGACGAATCAGGACTAGATCCAGAAATAAATTTAAGCACAGGCTTAAGAGCTTTGCTTGGATCAGGGATTTATGTTATGATCAAAAACCTAATGAAGTCAATACAAAAGCTATTATGGATGTCACTGGGCATTGGATCATGCCCTTAATGAACTAAGCAGAGGCTGCTGTGCTGCACTTTAAGGTTCTGATACAATATCTATTAAGCTTAACTCAGTAGGCACTGGATTTAGATATTATTTAATGATGTAAATTGAGATTTTTTAAAGCATTTTATGCGACACTTGTCAAAAAGAATGTTAATTTAAAACTGGAGTCAAATAACTGCATGAGCTTCTGTCTAGCTGGCTCAGGTGATAACAACTGTGAATACACTGTAGGATAGTCTAGCACAGAGTAATAACCACAGTACAAGACTGTCAGAGATCCTGAATTATTCCCAGGTTGGTGGATATTCACCTCTACTTGTTCACTTCTATTATTTCTTTCTAACTCTGCTACAGTAAAGCCCCAGTGAGCATAGGTCAAATATGTGCCCCCTCCCTGCCTTCCTTCTTCAATCACTTTTTCAATTTTACATGAAGATCTAACCTATATAATTAAAATACACTTATTCTATCAACACTTGAACAGCTCCAAAATTCAAGACTGAGACCCAGTGAAAGGAATTAAATCACCTGATCCCAAGGAAAGTTGCAAGTTGAAGAGTTATCTCAAGTCTTTCCTAGCAAGAAAAATATCTCATTGATCCTTCTTCATCTTCTTAGGGTACTTATTTCAGTCTAGATTTTCATTCCAAATTTCAGAAGATAGACTGCCCCAAACTGCTGCTGAAATCCATGAGAATGTCTAACAACCAAGGATGCACATTCTTTTCTACAATTATCTTGTCCATACTATGATGAAAGAAAGATTTGTACTTGGAATATAGTCAATAATAATAATGATAGTACAGGCTACAGCCATTTCAGAAGGGACTGTAACAATTCAATTTCAGCTATTACCTTCTGCATTCTTACTCTTTAGTTTCATTGTTTGATACCATTTTTCTTCCTTCAGTTATGAGGATTTGAAAGACTCAAACAAACAATTAAGGAAGCTCCAAATATATTTTAAAGGGCCATATGTTATCCTGATAAAATCACATGCATGTACTGACAGAGCAAATAAGGTTTAATCTAAGTAATAGTAAATTTACTTGCTGTTACTACAAATAAGCATATTTACTCCAAATAAAATAGTAATAATTTAGAGCCCTTTAATACCTTGAGTGGCAATATTTTTTTCCTATCTGAAGTGAATTGTCCATTTCAATAAGTGTTTTAACATGTTTGAGGTTTTCATTTCTCAAAATGCAGCATACTTTCCATTGTAAGAAGCTATTTAAGTGCAAGTCTTGCTTGTGGAAGGGCTATGATTGGATCACTGTGTTTCTTTAATAGACACCTGAGAGGTTTCTCCAGATTTAAAGGCAAATGATTTCCTGAAGATGACTTGGATTTCTGAACAAAAAAAAAATTAAGCATGCTCCAAAAACTCTACAGAAATTATTCATGTATGTTAAATCCTATAGAATCAACCCAAAAGGGTTCAGTAAGTCAAGATCATTATTTAGAGCCTGAATTTGTATATGCATATTGGGTAATAGTGCATGTATCTGACAATATCACCTCTTTGAGCAACAAGTAATTTAGATGGCCTAAGGGTATAATCCTCAGATTAATGTTGCTGATACAGATATAAATAGTGAAGACTGTGTGCCTCAGGGAGGATAGAAAGGCTACAGAACACATCAAGTTTCCGCATCTAGGTCACAGATAGGACCAGATAGATATCATGTCAAATCTATTAAGCATTCAAGCACTGTTCAATCATTTATTTGTTTATAACACATCTGTGAGTTTAAATGTATGCTGAAAATGTAATTCATAAAATTAATAGAGATTAGAACCATAAATCCACTGTTCAAGCTTCCCAGAGGAAGGCTCATGCTGCATAGATACATCTTTGTTAACTCCTCAGTCCTCAGGTAGCTTTTGCAGCTACTTTGTAAAGAACTGTGACTTACTTGTCAATCTATAGATTAGCTCCCAGAGTAGCAGTAGTGAAGAATATGATGAGATTTTATTTCTTTGTGGAAAAAAAAAAAAAAAAAAAAAAAGAAAGTGGTTACATGGAAGGAAACAGTTTTCTTAAAGAGCAGCAATAAAACATAGATGGAGAAAGAAAAGAGCAAGCTAACATCTTCATTGTGCTGTTATGAAACCTGGGCTTTAGTATGTACTCTTGGTTTCCTAAAATTTACATTTTTCTATCTTTCCTTGTTCTGGGAAGCAAAGTGCAAACATGTCACTGCCAAGCGTTCCCCCTTCCCCAGATTCTTGTGCAACCTTGGACAACTCTCATAATCTTTTTCTGCTACAATATTAATATGCACAAAAAGAAATAGTGGTGCTACTGTTATCTTTATAAAAAAGCTTGAGCTGTTTGGACAAATGCTCCTTTAGGATGGAAGCATTAAGTGTTATTAATAATGACAGTTCTTTTCAGGCATTTAAAAAACAAAGAAAACCCAACAGCCACAGAAAAAAAAAACAAAACAACAACAACAAAAAAAAAAAAAAAAAAAAAACAAAACAAAAAACAACAAAACCCTCCACATTCTATTGGAAGACCTTACTGCACTCTGACAACTTTTCTTGATGTTGCTGTTGAAATTGGAGGGATAATTTAATCATATCTTTACCATCTTCCATAAACCACAGGCACTACATGTCCCTGCAGACATGGTCTTAAAGAAACGCAACAAAGTAGCAAAGTTTAAAAAGAATTTAGTATAGATTTTTTTCTTGTCTAAACATAAAAGGTCTCTGTAACCAGCTCCTTTAAAAAAGAAAATAAAAAAGGAAAAGCTGTTGCTGTTATTTTTGGCAGTCAGCTAGCACACAGCACCATGCTGGCAACACTGTCTCTAGTCACTTGTGCTCCTCTCCCCTTTCCAAACTCTGCCTCAGAAAACTTATTTTTATCTGGGAACAATATTCTGTTTTGCCTAGATTACCTGCTGAAAGCTGAGTAACAAATGTCTGGGACAATGGAAGTATTATATACTTCATATTATAAAGAGAGATATACTAAACAAATATTTCTCATAATTATTCTGAAATCCATTATGAAGTAATTAAAAGAAATAATTCACTTTCAGTTCAGCTAAAAATTAAATAAGAGCAGGAACTAGTACTTGCAAAAAAGACCACAAATGGGGTTGACTACTTGAAAAATAATTTATTAAAGATTAATGATAAATATCTAAAATATGCACTATTTTATAATATCTGGGACACATAATGCTTGTTATTTAATTCTTTTTTTAGTACTTCTCAGTTGAATATTGCACAAATATTGATGACAGAAAATTGTCCTTCATAACTCTGAATATTTGTAACAGATGTTCTACCTCTCCCTGATGAAATCAAATCTTTATTTTTTTATAGGTGATGTTAACCTGAAATCAATGTTTCTGGAGTTTATCTTTGAATATCATAGCAGTGGGGATGACTTCCCCTAATTTACACTGTCTAAAAGTTGGATTTTGGGCAAAGATCACTGTCTAGCTTGTCACTGGAGTTAATGGAGAAAGGTGGAAATGGGTCACCTCTCTTAGGCACTTTATTAGGATGAATCACTCTCTGGAGGTATCTAACTTTGTTCATTGATTACAGAAAGCCTTGACATGTAGTTTCATCAGGAGGCAAAAAATTTTAGGTAACCAGTGTTATGGGGGATGATTCCTACATTTAGCTCTGAGTGAAACATCAGGAACCAGGTTCTAATGCCTAGATTTTTAAAGCTATTTCAGCCTAAACATCGTAAGACACAATTCATTTAAATAGCTAAGATCCATTTTCAGAAGTAGCTTAAACACTTATATAGCTATTAACATGCATAAAGAGGCAAATAGATGTCAAATGAGTATTCCAACTGTTCACATATGCCTACTCCCCATCAAAATCAATGCATAGATGATTTTTAAAATCTCACTAGGCACATATCTATCTAAATACTTGAATACTCTAAAGAATCTAATTCTTGGTCTTTCACCAAGTAAAAAGGAACTAAAGTGCAACTTACTAACACCTCTTCACCTGTGTAAAAATTTGTCTCTTACTTGCACAGCTTAAAACCTTTTATCTTTGCAGTGCAACACAAAGGTAAAGTGCTACATCCTTGTCCATGATATTACATCTCTGTGTATGCAAAAAGAAGTGAATCTATTGTTTGACTGTCTGCTCTAAGTACTGCATCACATTGAAAGCCATCATCCATTCTAATAAGCAATATTATTTCTCTTACATTATTTTATTTTTGCATCATTATTTTCCAAGTGCTTCTGTCTTTCTCCAGCCTTATATGGAGTATATACCTCCTCCAGCATACACAGAGTGTATTCTCCAGCTGCTTTTCAGCCTAAGCTACAGCTTTTGAGTTGTGGACTGTTCTTTTATCAATATGCCTCATATATTCTTTTACATTATTCTTCTCACCTCACTCAGCTTTGCAACACCTCCCAATTTAGTGGCATCCATTAATTTAATAACTGTGTTATTGACTCTCATTTATAGATCATTAGTGAAGATAAAGCTGGACCCAGCACTAGTCCTTGAGGCACATCATTAGACTCTTTCCCACAACTCAGTATACCACTATTTATCATCACCTTTAATTTAAAGTCCTGTTGTGACTTCTTAGTCATTGTGAATCTATCTATAGTATCTGAATTAATATTAAATACAAGGCTTAGACTTCATGAAACATATCCATTGTGCAAAGTCCAACTGTAGGAAGCCACAAAACCAACAGAATCAGTTGTGATTAACAAGCACTGTTCTGTCAAATGCTGGTAAGCATCCTCCAGTCTATGGACATGGAGATTTACAGCCAGAAGCAGTGACGTTTAATCCATACTAATATATACGATTTGATGTGCAGGACCCTGCCAAGTCTATGAAGACCAGGTTCGTCATATGACGTGTTACATCAGTTAATGTTTTATGAACAATTGCTCTGTTGGTGTTAGACTAAATACTCTTTCCCACTTTTTATTCATAAAAGTTTCATGTTTCTGGTTCTTATTCCTTTCTCTGATAAAAGAGCAGAAGGCAATACTAAGATGCTGATCAGAAATGTTAAATTCCAATCATTTTTCCACTGAGAACTGTAATATTTTTTATATTATCACATGTTACTGTCAGCATAGCCTTTCAGCGCTTCTTCCTCTACAGTCTTCAGAGAGCAAACAAAAAGCTGTATACTCTTTTTATTATCACCACAGGAACGTCCTTTCTTCTTCGTACCAAATTTGTTTCTGAGAAAAATTATGGGGATTAGAATGTTCCCCCAGTCAAGACATTGAATAATAATGAAATAAATACTGTAGACTGAAAGCTATACCCTCTTTGTCGCAGGCAAACCTGGGAAAGACCCATCTGTTTCATGGATTCAGTTGAGATTGTGAAAGCATACTGTAAGCCTGAAGTAACTGTTTTTCTCTTTACACTCACTCATCTTTTTTACTTTTATTACCAGAGAATCTGAACTTATTAAAAAAAAAGAAAGCAAAAAAACCCAAAAAACAACCAGAATACTTACACTCCCAGCATTATTTTTAGTATGAGCAAGATCACCCCCATTTTGAAGTTGGAAACTGAAAAACTAAGAGATTAAGTAACTTGAAAAATGTTGACCTTTGTGGTACAGTTAAACAAGGGAACTGGAGTTTTTGAGATTCAGCTTAGTTTCTCAGCAGCTGGGTCACTTTTCTTTTTACCCTGGGCTGCATCAAAATGAGCATGACCAGCAGGTCAAAGGAGGTGATCCTGCCCCTCTACTCTGCTCTCCTGAGACCTCCCTGGAGTATTGTGTGCAGTTCTGGTGTCCTCAACATAAAAAGGACATGGAACTATTGGAACAAGTTAAGAGGAGGGCCACGAGGATGATCAGGGGACTGGAGCACCTCCCGTATGAAGATAGGCTGAGAAGGTTGGGGCTGTTCAACCTGGAGAAGAGAAGGCTGCGTGGAGACCTCATAGCAGCTTTCCAGTATCTGAAAGGGGCCTATAGGGATGCTGGGGAGGGACTCTTCGTCAGGGGCTGTAATGACAGGACAAGGGGTAACGGGTTCAAACTTAAACAGGGGAAGTTTAGATTGGATATAAGGAGGAAACTCTTTACTGTGAGGGTGGTGAGGCACTGGAATGGGTTGCCCATGGAGGTTGTGAGTGCTCCATCCCTGGCAGTGTTCAAGGCCAGGTTGGACAAAGCCTTGGGTGGCATGCTTTAGTGTGAGGTGTCCCTGTCCATTGCAGGGGGGTTGGAACTAGATGATCTTAAGGTCTTTTCCAACCCTAGCTATTGATTCTATGATTCTATAGCTGATGGATGGTTATTAAAGCTGTTGAATGTGTTTGGCTTTGAAGCTCAATTCCAGTAAGCTTCTGGTGCGAACTGAGATTTCATATCTCAGTAGATAACGCTGGTAATCCCTCCCTCTGTATTCTTGGGTGTAACTTGAGATTTGTTTCAGTGTCATATCACGTAGCATAGCAGCAGATAAATTACTCTTTCACTTTATGCTGTTGTCAGGTGATAGAGTTTTCTTTTGATACTGTGGAAACCATAACAGTCACATTTATCCTTCCTCCTTTCTGATATAAGAGGGGAGAAATGGTAGTAAAACCCATCCATCATTCAGTAGATGAGAAATTATACTATGGTATTCTGAATTATTTTCTTACTACACTTTTGCTACCCAAAAGCATCAGCGCAAGATGGCCCAACTGAATTAACATTAACTTCCTACCTATTTCCCACACAGTTTGCACCACCAAGTAGAAGGAAAGAAGTAAGAACAAATTAGGCAGGCATGGCTTGAATGTTTTGAAACAGAAAATAAGAGAGTCCACACAAAGCAAAACAACTGGTCAATCAGTGCCACTCTTTACCCACAGAGAAAAAATTTACTTTTTTGACCTGATTGCTTAGTTCTTTAGCAAAATTTACTGGTTTATTTTGTTTTGGGTTGT
This sequence comes from Lathamus discolor, assembly GCF_037157495.1. Classification (NCBI taxonomy): domain Eukaryota; kingdom Metazoa; phylum Chordata; class Aves; order Psittaciformes; family Psittacidae; genus Lathamus; species Lathamus discolor. The sequence goes on along the minus strand of NC_088909.1, from coordinate 104,559,616 downwards.
TTTGGTTTTTCTTTTTTCTGTGTGGAAGACCATAGCATTGACAAATCTAGCAGTGCTGTTGTTCTTACAAGCAACACAAAGTATTCTTTTTAAAAATAGAACTTTTTTATTTTTTCAGAGCATTCTTTATGGATATAATGGATATAAATAAAGAAAAAGAAAAAAAAAAAAAGAATAATTTGTCTGTGGTTGAAAATCTGTGCCAGTATTTTGATTTACCCACCTTACCCCTCCTATTTTAAATAACAAAAACCACAGCTTAAGTATGTTAATTAGAATGGTAACACAACACCTCAGAGATATTTTGGCTGTGATTTATATTGCCATTCCTTATCACAGATGCAGTTCTGTGAATGGATTACAGGTGCCATGAAGTAAAAAGTGGTATACCTATTTAACAGACAAAGTGAGGACAGACAAAATGCTGTATGTTACTTGTGTCTCATTCATAATGAAAAGGGAAGTTGAACCCCCAGAGTCCCCAGGATCTTTCCTAGGCTAACTTGATGGCTCCTACTACTTCCTGTTACTCTTGAAATCCAGCTCACAACAAAGTTTGCCCTTCTTCCTGCTGAAGAACTATTTCATCCTGACAAATGCCAACCACATGGGAAGTTTCAATAAAGTTTCAGATATCAATGTCAATGAATGACAAATGGTGGAATCCAACCCGTGTTTGAATTCTCTTAATGGTACAGTTTCCCTCTACCTCCCATTCTCTTTAATGTAATCACTGAGAGAGTCTTTTCAGCTTTTACTCATTTTAATTGTGCATGATTTATTTCCTTCTTTCATCAGCTCCATCTATCAGAGAAAAAAATAGTTGTGAAAAGGACTCTGAAGGCTGCCAAATGCTGACTTTTTTATAAATTTGTTCTGTGTATGTGATTAATTTATTTCTAGAATGCTGGAATAACAGCTACATGAACTCTGACTCATGTTTTAAATAATGTAGTGATTGTAGATATTTAAAACAATATATAGACTTAATATAAACCTCTCCTCCTTCATAACGTTTACATACTGAGCAGTGAAATGGCTAGACCTATAGACCCATCTTACTTGGCAAACCTTAATTATTCATTTTTTTTTACAAAGATGCTGGTATTTAAGGCATATTATTTTATTATAAAGGTTTCACTTTCTTGAAGTATTAGGACTTTTTCTCTAAAAAAAGGGGGAGGGAGAGAAAAGAAAAGAAGAAAAACATTTAACTTTGACCTTTCATTTATAGGCATTTTAATTATCTGGATGGTTTCCTTTAAATGCTAGATGTAGGCAGTGAAAATTTGTACTTATAGAAGGAGAAAATGCTTCCAGGAGTCCTTAATTTTCATGTGTTCTGAATTTTAATACCTTATGTGGGTCAGGTTTTTACAGGCTTAGAAAAGGGAATACATTGACCTTAAACTATTGTACAGTTGTAATAGTATTTTTAGTCTCTATTGGTTATTTGTGGGTAGGAGCTCTAGTTTGTTTATGCTTCTTTTTCCCTCTATTTCTTTTCTACAGTATCAGAAAAGCCCCAAGGCTTTGGAGAACAGTCTATTCCTTTTCTTTGTCTTTCCCCCACCTCCTAACTTTTAAAAAGACAAATACAAGGAACTATGAAATCCATTAGTCCATGGGGTCAGGAAGTTTTCACCCACTCCTGTCAGTTTGGACTGCTATTTTTGAGATAATGAATCCCTGAACTCCCTTCTTGCAGTATCTCCCATTAATGAAGCTGAATTTTTATAGAGCCTTCTTTTTTTCCCATCTCACATCCCTTTTTTGCCTTCAATTTCTTTCTGCTTCTTACATTGTCAGGGATGTAGGCTATTACTGACCCTGAAAGGAGGATTTGGAAATAATTTTATTTACTCTTAATTTGGTGTTATTTTTCTTTCTTTCTCACCCTTGCCACCATTTTCTACCTTTCCATCTGGTTGACAAGTAAAAACAGCAGGATCAGCTCTAGGAAATATAACTAGAACACTGTAATGTCTGAAATCTTATCACCCCAAAATGTGGAAACATGATTCTTCTGTAAGCTATAACAATGTCCTTCCTTGAGGCTCAGATAGAAAAAGAAGTGTTCTGAGCCTAATCCTGTTTTGAGTAACATCAATGTCAATATGGTACCTTTCTTTTGGAGAAGAAGCTATATCTACTCTGACAAATTGTCGTACATAACATTAATTATTAAGCAGGTAATTACAGGCAAGTAAGTTTTTTTTTCCTTGTCTTTTTATAGAACTAAGCCAAAGGGAATGAGATCAAATGCATTTCCAACCCTAACTATTCTAAGATTCTGTGATTCTATGAAATGCATTTATTTTTTGAAAAAGCAAGCCAGAAAAGTTTGGTTTGTAACAAAAGCATGAGAATAATACTTGGAGGTTGGTTGCTATATCTGATATGCAAGTTTCCAAGTGAGAGTCTGCTGAGATAAGGAAACTTTCCCTTCTTTTTATTTGCCCACCTGACTTTTTATAACTTCAGCCCTTCAGAACAGTAAGCACTTTAACAAATCTGGCATGGTGGGACATTGGTCTCATCTGTTACTTGGACACTTATGAAATTTAAATAGTAATTTATTTCAGTCTATCCTCTGACATTGGTGAAGATTCACAAGCACAAGCTAGATTTTCAGACCACAAGCTGTCATGAGCTTATGATGGTTTTGGTGCTTGTGATCTTAGTTCAACAAATTAAGTTCAGCATTTTTTTGGACAGCTTGTGATTTTCATTTCAATTTTAAATTTTCTGCAGCATACTCTGCTTCACTTTTGGCACATAACTAATCTTTTTGACCGAAGTGACTATACTCATGTTTTTTATGTTATAAGCAAGAGCTGAAGTTCTAGCGCAAATCAGAAACATGCATTCCTGATCTGAAAATGCACCAGTCCTTCGCACACTAGCCAATTTTTCAGTTTAAAGATTTTGTGGTTTCAAGTGTGATGAAGAAACACAGAAGGGTTAAATTTGGAAAAATACCTTTTTTTCTTTGTTTGTTTGCTTTTATTTCTTTTTCCTCATAATATAAATTCTATATAATACAGCTGAAAAAAAAATATGTGGGCATTAGCAGTTTTATATCTAAACCTCTTTGAGTTCCACTGAAATGAACTGCTTTAGACTAACTCTGAGACAGATATGGTGCAGAGAGCAAACAATAGGTGAGAGTTTAACAGAAAGATGAGCAACGAAATAAACGGAGCTAAGTACTTAATGAGCAGTGAGCTAATGAGTTTGTGAGTTAGTAATCTAATGAGCTGAGGTTCTCTGCTGCAAGCAGGTAATATGTAGTTTCCAGGTTATGGCTTATCTTTAGCTACCTATTTATAATTTTAGCCATACTTTTCAAAAAATGCACTATTCTGAAATCTTCTTGACACCCATGTGAAAACTACTATGAGAATCTTTCTCATATCCATCCATTGTAACGGCGACCACAGGGAACTACTTGTGTAGAGAATAGTTTAGCACAAAAAAGAAGTAAAATTTATTTAACTTGGATTATTTTTCTTCTCCTGCAATGCTCATGATGGGGTAGGATTACAACAAGAGTTCTAGAACTTAATCTATCTTTATCCAAACTGCAACAAGCCCTAGAGAAATCTCAGTAGACCCACCTGTGAACTAAATTATTTGCCATGGTGTGCAGTTTCATAATAACGTTTTATTTCCCTTATCCACATAAAGTCTCATGATATGAAACACAAGATGGCCATAGAGTTGAAAGGATTTTGGAGCAAAAAAATACATTTGGTTATCTTTATGGCACTGTCTAACCTGTTTGAAATTAGATCTGATTAAAAGAAATAAAAATAAAAATTAAGGGATAAATAACATCTTATTTTTTCTAAATTATCCACTTTTTTTCAGTGTCAGATCACACGCCTTTCAAATATGCTTTATCCTCATATTCATGATGCTGTCCTTTCAGATAAGCTAGGATTCTTTTAATTTTATTTTACATGGGGTTTTTTTAAATCTTATTTTACTTATTTATTTAATTTTACTTTGAAAGAGGTTTTTAACATTAGAAAAATGCATCATAAGAACGTGTACAAAAATATTTTATGAAAATATAGTTGTTCCTGTGTTTCTCCAGTTAACCTGAGGTCCCTTTCCTTAATATCTCATGGGCTATTTCTGATCAGGCATGACAAAGGGCTAGGATATCTCAGAGGACTGTGTGAAAAGTTTGCATGTAAAAAAAAAAAAAAACCCAACATATTAAAGATAACCAACACATCAGCTCATTTTTTTATCACAGGGGTGATAAATGCCTTGGGGGAAGGGAACAAAAAATGTGGACTTCTCCTCTTACAAGAAATCATAAAGTTAGCTGTGCCATGCAGAACTGTAAGAAAAAAAAAATACATTATTTCATTTCCTCTGCTAATAGAAGACTTGATCTTCATAGTCCTGTAAAATTTGGGCCTTTGGTTATTGCTTGTCCCCACTGTGGTCAACGCAGAAATTCTGTTACATCAAAAGGCATCTCAAACCTTCTGAAGATAAATATCTAAACTAAGTGAGATGATTAGCGCTCTGGAGCTATCCGTCTCTGCCATTTGAAGAATGTCTAGGCTCCCAGAAAGAGCTGAAGTGACAGCTTAACTTTCAGATAGTCGAAGCTGCTTGAAATGTCAGAGGACAACAGGTCTCAGGAAGCTAGGTGGCCTGCCTAACATGAGAGGTGTGTCTGTGGTGTATATCTTTGCATGTCATGTAATAGTTCACAAAGTGAACAGAGTATGAAAGCAGCCATGGAGATGAGCTGAGCTCTAAAAAACATGACTTATGAGGAAAGAGTAAAGGAACTGTAGATATATGAGTTCAATAAGTAAGGGATGTGTGGGACACTGCTGTATGCAGGATAATCAGCTTGTTTCTGTGTTCAGGGTGGAAGCTGCAAATTGTGGAGGACTTGAGATAATATGAAAAGACTTTGTAGAGTGAGGATTTAAAGGACTAAAAGGATGCTCTGGGGATGCTACAAAGATGACTGAGGCCTGAGAATCCTGCATATGTAAGCGATCTCACTTTGTAACAGGGAAATTTGTTAGATAGTTTCTCAGGATCATTTATTGCCATGCTTTAAGTGATTCTGAGAGGACACCAGCATGCATTATTTTAAGTGTAAACAGTGGCATACTACAGTTGTTGCCAAAGGTTTGATTTCCTGGTTTCTTAAACACAATGCAATGGACTCCAAATACTTTTTATAACTGTCGTGTTTTTTATCATAATTTTAAAAAGTGGAACAACAATAGTCTTGTTAGTAAAAAGAAAAGAAAAAAAGGAAAAAGAAAAAAAAAGGAGAAAAAAAATATTATATTATATCCAGGATATGAGAGATTCACTGAGATGTCCCTGTCCTTAATGAGAAATCACAGGGAAGATTACTGCCACCGCTTGCCTATACGCTCTGACTTATCAGTTGGTCTGGGAGTTTAGGCTCCTGCGATATTGAATGAAGATTATAAGCCAGATGGGCCACAAATTCTGTCAAGCCTTCTTGGCAGCTGCTCTCATTACAAAAGCCAGCCAGCCTTTTCCAAAAATAAGAATGTGAAGCAAATTGGGCTTATAGACCCTTATAATGCAATTGCACGCAGAGATGGGGACCTGAGCGGGCAGGCAGAAATATTATTGATGGCTGCTGAAAACAGGGAATAAGATGTTATTAAGCCAAGTCAGAGATAGATATCGATAGCTAATATAAAGCCTTTATTGGTTTACAGGCTCCAGGAAAGAGGGTTCAGAGCTTCGACCCTTTGCTTTGCTTTTAATTTCACTGGAGATGCAGGGTTTATGAATAAAACATATCTTCACTCATGATTCTGATATTAGTCACTACTTTCTGTGTCCCTCATTCTCTCAAAGCAAGCAACATACACTAACTACATAAACTTTGAAAGCTCTATTTTACAAAGTAGGGATGGATGCAAACTGAAAAACAGGGAGTGGTTTGAAAGGAAAGAAAATAAGAGGAAAAATAAGATAAAAATCAAAATGAATTATACACTAGGAACAAGAGGAAAAAGATGGAAAGGGTAGTAATACAAAGGAAGTTCTGGGGAGACATAACAAGAAAAGATTAGATTAAATAAAATGGCTGGAAGAATTCACATTGCCTTCCTCCTTCAACAAGGTGTGATGGCAGAATGGTTCTGCTCCTGCCTTTCATCTGGTACTCTCCGTCTGGATTTACAGAAGGCATAAGGTTCCCTGAAAGAAGTATACAGGATTCCTCAAGGCATGTCATGCATGCCTTATCTGTACATCCTATTTGCCTCTGTGTATATGTATGCATATATACAGCAAGGAACAATGGTGGTTAAAGGCTTTTGTTCCTTTCTTAGGCTTCATGGACACTGTCCTGAAAAATTAACAAAATGTATATAAAGTGAAGAATATTTCAGAATGCTAGCAAGAATTATGAGAGAAAATATGCACAAGAGAGCTAGTAAAACCAATTTATTATAACCTTTCCAAAGGATTAACTGGCCAGGTGAATGGATACATCTCAGCTGGCTTCAGGTGTGCATCAGAATACATCTCAACATGCGCTCTGCAGTAGACTGATTTGTTTGTAAATACTGTCAGTTATTCTAGATTGGTTCATAGGTTTGTTTTTTTTCTTTAGAGACAAATTCACAGGATAACGACCTAAGTTCTACTGATGTATATTTATATCATGACTGGATTCTGAAATACAGATACTGTGGTCATACAAGGTTTGTATGATATAATTATTCCATGAATTATTTTTTTTTATACATGCTTTGTATCAGTGTCAGCTATGATTTTCACCCCTGTGAAGATAGTGACGTTCATTTGGGCATGGGCAAATATTTCAGAGAGCACCCAGTCCCAGTCAAAACAGTCCACAGGGAGTTGAGAAGAGTGGAGATAATGTAAATATCCAACTGTTTGACAAATGCACAGAAAATAACTATGCTGTTATTAATGATCTTATTAGAAATACTGCAGTGATCTAGTAACGTAAGAGAATACTTAGAGAACGTAAGTTATGTAGGGGTTTGTCCTTGTTTTGAGTGTATGGCTGCAAAATAAGACTTCCACAACTCCCTTCAAACCTGAAGTATTGAATATTTTTTTGAGTATGTGATCTTCCAACACTTACTACAGCTTTGTCCTAAGATGTGGAGAAGTGAGAAAGAACCACTTTAGTCTTTAGGGTGCTCATTTGCAAAGTGCACAGGAAAAAAGCAACTGTGTCATTCAGCCTCTGCTTCACAAATGAAAATAATAGCTGAAATGTATGCCAAATTGACTAAACTAATCAACCACCCTTTTGATGGGGCTATTATGCAATCACTACACTTTCTTCCAGAACATTTATGAAATCACAGATGATGCCATCCAGTTTTTATAAGTATTAGTTCAGAAAATAGACTTTAATTCCACCACCCCTCTCCCTCCCTTCCTAGTGTGTTATAATTAATAATGAGCTTCATTGCTGTTTTGCTTTTCACAGCTTTAAAGTCAGAACTAAGCCTGCTCTTCCATTTTCCGTTCACTTCATAAATTTTATGGGAAGACAACTCAGGTATTAAAATAATCACCTGGGGTTCAGGCTCTGCTTCTTGTCCTTTGGTCTTCTTTCTGCGAAACTGGGATGGTAACACCTAAAATTTTTCCTTTTTGGTGCTTTTGAACAATTTATGACACTTCCTACAGGGGGAGAGGAAGTGGCTAGTTACCCAAATAGAATAACTGATTCTGTGAGGTGCATCTATTTTTGCCCTGCTATGAAACAGCTGGTGGTGAGACACTGTACCAGGCTACTCAGAGAAGTTATGGGTACCCCGTCACTGACATTGCTTAGTCAGGTTGGATGGGTCTTTGAACAACCTGCTCTAGGAGAAGGTGTCCCTGCCCCCGGCAGGGGGTTGAAACTGGGTGTTTATGGTCCCTTCTAATCCAAAGTGTCTTAGATTTTATGGTTTTTATAATGTAACAGTAACAATACAGTGCAAGCAACAGGAATAATGAACATTATAGGAGCTCCCAGTGAGTGTTACACAGCTTTAGTTGGAACAAGAGAGAATTTATCAGTTTTAACCTTAGACTGTGTATAACATGGGCTCTGTTCTGGCTGCTATGAAATAGTTTTTAAAATATGTTAAAAGACTTTTACATACTTTTATAGAAAATGCACAATCTTTTTCTAATAGCCTATAATAGACACTATGCACATGCGTGGTCATTCATCACACATTTCTAAGTGTATTGTTACAGACAGTCTATAGGTACTGGTTTGGACCACTGCAATACACAGAGCAGAATTTTCTTTGAAAAGGGAAGATTGGTCCTATGAGTCATATGAGTAAACCATGTTGCTCCAAGTTCTAACACTAACTCTGAACATGAGGTGATCCTGATTTGAGGTTTAACAGCACTATTGCAAGGTAGCCCAGCAGCACTACTAGTAAGACAAGAATTTAACTTAACAACAAATTGTGGCATCTGCCCTTTAGTATAAACAAGCAATAAAAGCAGCTGGCAAGACTTGGCCAATTGCATGACCTGGGTTGTGTTTTGTGCTTGTATTCAATTATTTTAAATGAAATGCAAATGCAATAAGGAAAAAAAATAATATTAAGAAATGAGTACCTCCAGTCCCACAGAAACCCATCTGCTGCAAAGCTTCCCAGCATGTGGCACTGTATGCCCTCAGTGCTGATAGCTCTTCTTTTTTCCAGCAGCAGTGACTAAATGTTTCACTACCACAGCTGCTTTTTGGCTCAGCTGCTGCTTGCTGGTTGTACTTCAATTTCTCTTTTCATTTTAGATTTCAGTGGCCCCTTTTCCCATTATACTGAGTAATATATGAGTCTGAATGATGTGTGTAATGGGAAACTGATGTTATGTGTGTACTTTATTGACACAACTGACAAGAAAAGCCTTAGCCAACATCTCTAAGTAGTGTAATTTATTGTTCACTATCCACTACTCACCCACATATAATAGCAAATGAGAGAAAAAGAAAGAAAAATTGTAATATTACTCTTTCCCTACATACTTATGAACAAGCAAACAAAAAGAATCATTAAACCTGAAACAAGTGTTTCCTGCCTCTTACACTGCATGACTGGAGAGTAATGTCTAAAATTTTGCCCCCAGACAAAGATGTGGATGAAGCCCCACTTTTTTTTTTATTACTTGATCTCAGTCTTGAAATGTTTATCTGTTCAGAGATGAATGTTAGCTGTTTCAGAGGAGTTTTGCTTCTCTGCTCCACAAAAAAAACATCTCCATACAATATAGTTTTAAAATAAAATAAGATTCCATTAAATCCAATAAATTGAATGAAATGCAGTGGCAGAGACACTGACAGCATTGGCAGGTGATCATTAACATGGTTTTAACAAGCCAGTCAGTTTACAAAAATCAACAATATGCTTCACCCTAGTTCTTCATATCTGCTTAAGACACCTATCTATATAAGATCATCAATGATAATGTAATCCCGTTGATGATAAATCTATTACTGATTTTCCAAAAATCTCTTTCATAGGAAAAATTATTGATGACATAAAGAAAACCTACCGACACAGCCGGGACTGTCTATGTTCTAGACTCCTCATAATGAGTAACTATAACTGTTCAAGTAAACCATCTTACTTTTCATTGCAGCAGGCTAGAAACATGTATAAGTTCCACTACTGCAGCTCAGCCGGTGAGCAGTGACTTTTCAGATATGGTAAATTATTTGTTCATTTTTGTTTGTCCCCACATAACCCACTGGGATGAGAAATCTTGGTTTAACAAACATAGGGCAACATCAGGCTGGGGATTTATATCTTGTGAGTTAAATTCTATCTCTATCCTGCCATGGTTTGTTACTTGCTTCCCAATTGCAGAGTGTCCAGGATGGCAGCAGTGGCTGTTGGCATGGGTTTTCACTACATCTTCAATGGTTTTGCATAGTGAAACAAGTTTTCAGTAGGGTTAAATCAGATCATTGATTGCTGTGGCAAGTAAGGTATAAACTGCATTAATGCAGCAACTTCTTACAGAAATAATCTACACAGCTCTGAGCTTACAAATTAAGATCATCTCCAAGGTATGATGAGTGTGTGTGCATATACATAAGAAAATCAGTATTTTTTTTTTTTTTTGCATTTTTAACTTCCAGGGCATTTTTATTATTTTATATTTCCCTTAGGAATTTAGAAAACTGTTGGATTATGCCTCTTCTGTTTTGCTTCTCTTCTCACCTATGTGCTTTTCCACCTTTATATATGATTATTAGATTCATTGAGTCTACAACCACAAAGGACCTTGTGGATAAGTAATCTGACCTGCATGAGTCACAGCACAGGCTTCTATTGTCCTATACCTAATCCTAAAACCTGTCTTTGAACTAGAACACACAGTGGTGAAAGGCACTTATTTTTGATAAAGATTTCAAGATTTCAGCAGTGAGAATCCATTCATTATAAGGCGTGAGTAAAGACACTATGCAAAGATGTCTGGGGATTTGCATTTAAAATAGGAGTAAAATCTCTTTTTTACAGCTGAAAGATTGAATTTGCTCTCCTGCTTTGGCATAATAACATTCAAACTGAATTTTCTATGTTCTTTGATTAGTAAAAGAGTCAGTAGCTTCTGCATAGAAAACAGAAAGAATGTTTCCTTTGTGAAATTATTCTGATTTTCTCAGGTTTCTTTGGGCTTCTTTTAAAATGCAGCTAGTTAGAAGACCAGAATGTTTCCCACATTTCCCCATTCCATGATGCTCTTTTCAAGTTATCCTGCTTTTTTTAAATGAAACTAGGAAAATGTGGTATTATAACTTCCTCCTCTGGTTCCTTCACACTCACGCACTTTTTCACACTGCTGAAAAGCCATTAGAAAAGATAAGAACAAATGTTAGGTGTTGAAACTGTTACTTCATAAAGTTTTATCTCCAGAATGCTTTCACATTGAGTACTTAATAGCATAAAACCATTTAATAAATAAATGTTAATGAAGAAAAATATGAGCTGCCACTTTTGGATTTAAAAAAATTTATTATAGAAATATATCCATATTATTTCACAATATACATTACTCAGCATTCATCTGGAAAGGAACTAAGTTTGGGGAATTGAAATATTGAAGTTTGTCCTGGGTTTACCAGGAGCCATTCTACTCTTTCTTAGTAACTGGTGCAAGCTCTGAGTTTTGACTTCCAGCCTGGGCAGAGAGCTGATAACACCGATTGTTTTTAATAGTTGCTAAGTAATGTTTATTCTGGCCAAGGACTTTGTGAGTCTCATGCTCTGCTGGGGACGAGGGGAGGCCAGGAGGAAGCAGAGACAGGACACCTGACCCAAGCTAGCCAAAGAGGTATTCCATACCACAGCACGTCATGCCCAGGGAGGTAACTGGGAGTTACCCGGAAGGGCACACTCTGTCTTTGGGGAGGTCGAACTCATTCGGCGGTGGTATCGTATTCTCTTGTTATTTTCTCTTATCAATATTATCATTGGTGGTAGCAGTAGTGATTTGTGTTATACCTTAGTTACTGGGCTGTTGTTGTCTCAACCCGTGGGAGTTATATTCTCTTGATTCTCCTCCCCATCCCTCTAGGAGCGGGGAGGGTCGGGGGTGGGGGGTGAGTGGACGAGCTGTGTGGATCGGCTTAAACCATGACAAGTTATTTCCTTAATTTATATGTATAAATACGTAATGTCAAAAGAGAAATCTAGTTGTTAATGTCTCCGGTGATGTTTCCTTTCTAATGAAAAACAGAGATGTAGTCTGTAAAGGTGTCTCTTTGACTATTCATCACTGACCTGTTTTTCTGGGACACTGCAGTATTAACATTCAGCCTTGTGACACAAAAAGCTCAACACCATGACATAAGAAACAGGCCTGATAAATCTCATGGATTCAAAGTCCTACCATGTAATAATTAAGAAAAAAAAAAAAAAAAAAAAGAAAATTTCCTTATCATAGAAGTTTTCCATTATCGTGAAGAGCTATCAGAATTTGCTCCGTTCTGGCCATGAAAAGTATCTTAAAACCCTTCAGGAACATCACACTCAAATCCACTCAAAGGAAAAAGCAAGTCTGCCATTCTGATACCACTCTCTAAGGTACTAATACCTTTATTTCAAACCACATACTCTAGCTAATTATCCTTTTGTTGAGGATAGCAGTGAGATTTGAGTTTAATAAAACAATTGTAAAAACTGTTAAGTGCCTTCTACTGGTACTTTACATGTGCACTCTTGCAGCATAGGGAAAACCGTCTTATCAAGGGGGGTGATCAGAAAGGAAGGGAGGACCTGGGGCAGGGATTTGGAGAGTATGGAAGATTGAAAATGTTTTGCTGTAGGAGTTCTGTCCCACAGCTAGAGACAGAGATGTCAATACACTGTACATGGTGAAAGCATATAAAGGTCAGGGATCAAGAAAAGAACATGAAAGAACTGGAACTACAACTGCTGAGACACTGCAGTGAGTCACACAACTTCAGGTAGAGCAAAAATCAAGTAGTTTGCGACCATGCATTTCCGTCCATGGACATGAGGCAGGTATAATCATGTTGCTTAGATATACTTGATTCTGACATTTCTTCTTTTTGGCTGAATTTTGCATTGTAAAATTATTTTTCCTTTTTTTCTGTAGAGAGACTTATGGACATGTTCTTTCTGGATAAAGAGTCATTCATAGGATATGAGGAGTTAAAGATATGTAGGAAGATTCTGAGCATACAGTGGTTTCCATATAAATGGTTTTAAGGGAACATATAACAAAGCTAAAGTAGATATAGGTGAAACAAGGCACACTACAAAGACACTCTAGTGATCTCAAATCAGTTTCGCTAGAAACTAAATAAGGTAAAAAAGAAAGTTTTTTTCCTATAATATTCGTCTCATTCTTACTCATGGTTTTCCAATTTCAGCGTCTTTCTGACTTTTCCACCCTGCCTACTTATAAGCATTCTTTTAAAGATATTGTTATTGTTAATATTAAGAGAAGCACTTCTTAGTATTGAATTATTTGATGCTATTTCATTTTATTTCTTTCAGGTGCCACAAAAAGAATAAAATATGTAAGTGTGAAAAGAGATTGAAAACAATAAGCATGCTACAGAGAAGAATTTAACCTTTTGACAGTGTAACATTACCCATTTCACTTACATTTAAATGATTCCTAGAAAACTTACTGCACTGTGTATTTAGAAATTCGAGATTAATGAACATCTAGTTTTCAGATGCATTTTAATTATGTATTCTTACACATTGAGAAAGAATCTCTCTGCTTGAAAACTCAATAGTCCAATCTGTCAGACCTATGTAACACATTTTCTGGACAGAAAATTACTGAACCATAGAATCACAGAATACCAGGTTGAAAAAATTTCTCCAGAGAAAGGCTAATAAAGCTCTGGAACAGGCTGCCGAGGGAAGTGGTTGGAATTAACCATCTGTGGCGGTATGTAAAATATGTGTAGATATGGCATTTAAGGACATTATTTAGTGGTGGTCTTGGTAAACGGTTGGACTTGATGACATTAAAGGTCTTTTCCAACCTAAATAATTCTATGAAACTATAGTTGCGAGCTTGAAACTGGTCAAATTCATTAAACATTTAATGTTGATATTTGCTACTCAAAATCAGTTGTAGTGTTTTAAACTAAATGTTTGCAAGTGGTTTAGAATAATGATGCTTTGCTGTTTGTGATTATATTCCTGCACCTTTTTTTCTCTTTAGCATTTTTCTGTTTTGATAATTCAACAAGACAAGCCCAGTTTCACTTCTGACCAGTTAATGCAAAAGTACATGAAAACTACTCTTTGTTTCTCTTCTTATCACAACAGTGGTTTCTTTGTCAGGGTAATGGAGACAGACATTTCATATGTCTTAGTCTCTTACCCACATTGTTTTATGATGTGACTATCTTTTTGGTTCATTTCAGACGTCTTTTAAAAGCTTTTACTGGGCTTCATCTTGGGCTTTTGCTGCTTAAATTTTATCTATATGTAACCTCCGATAAATGAAGAGTTTAGAGTTTAACACATTACATTCTTCTTAATCTTTGTAAAAGTCTCAGATGGTCTCTTGCTGTATTCCTCTCTCTCTGGGAGGATCATTCTGTGTTCATATATTTTTATTTTCTTTTTTTTTTCTTTTTTGTCATTACAAGCCATTCATTTCACTGCTTTGTCACTAAGGACAATCTTATGTCTTTGCAAGCAGTCCAGTAATGTTGAAGCAGTGCAATAATGGCTATCAACAAAAAAAACCCAAAACAAACAAACAAAAACCAAACCAACAAACAAACAAACAAAAAATAAAACCCAAACCACACAGGATCAGCCTATGAAGGGAGTGGGATTTCTTGTGACTCACTTTTTCCAGATGAAGTGAACCTGGTGGCTGTATCTCTGTGTTATCTCCCTTACTTTCACCCAGGCATTGTATCTATAACACACCCATGAATTCCTTTGAATTTCAAGCTAGGTCTGCTAGTTCCATATCTATTTTGTTTCCAGGTGAACCGAGAACTTTGTCTTGATACTCGCTCTCTTCAAATAACTTCTTGTCACTAGGACTTTTAAATGGGACCCTTATTCAGCAGATGGGGAGGTAAGAAAATGTGACATGATGTTGCGTGTGCTGTTCAACGTTTTCATCCAAGGAAAAGAAATATTGCAGAGGTGGATAAGCCTTTTTCTGACATTACAATAGTGCAGTGAGACCTCTGTGGCAAGTCTCTGTGACACTAATGGCTACATCTATCCTCATAAATTAAAAGCAACTGGGATTCTTCTCGGGCACTGAAAGCAGTGGAATGACCCTGACCTGTATTGGCTTAACTTGCTTATCCTCTGAAAAAGAGTAATTGCATGTGAACTACTCATTAGAAATCATCTCTGGATTAAGCTAACTCCTTATCCATGTCTGAGAATTGATTCAAAGAGTTCTAGATGGCTTAGGTCAAAAATATGTCACAGGCAGGTCTAAGTACATAACATTGTAGCTGATCAGGTTCCTGTGCCCAGATATATTCCCTGGCACTAAACAAGTTCAATTTACTTGTACAGATATTGCCACAGGATCCTTGATAAAAATATAGATTTACTCTTACAGTGTGATACATGAATGCGTCATGCTGCCATATGTCTTTCACCCCAGATGCTTCTGAAGAAATTTAACAAGCAAAAATAAAACATTGTTCCTAAAGTTCCCTTTAAGTCCCTGCAAATTCTGTAGATACGTTTGAGAACAGAATTTAATTTACTGGAGCTGAGGAGAAACACATAGCCCCAATGCAGTTACCTATTAGGTAAAAAATGGGCAGCTTTTGAAAGAAAAAGGGAAAAGGAATCCGTAGCTAGCTTTCAGGTCAAACTTTTTTTCCATGGCCTGACTCTGTTTCTGTCTCATTGTATTAATGTCATCTCAGCTCCAGATAGTGTCAGTGTCAGTTATATTCCCTTCAGTGAGCCACAAAAAGCACCTACAGCATTTTGTGCACTCAACCTGGAGGCAATCTGCTAACACTCAAGTGCTCATTGAATGGAAAATTATGCAACAGTTGGCTAGCTGGAAACATTATACTATGCAATAAACAACATGCTTTTCTGTTGTCTCCTCTCTGACCCATCACAGACAGGCATTCCTTAATATATCATTCTTGGGAGACTAGAGGGTTAAAAGTCAGCTAAAGTAATATATAAAAAGTGTTGAGGATAGGTATAACCACCTGAATAGGTTTTCCTTTGTATTTGATGCACTTAATGTCCCAGAGACTCTGGTTCTGCTCAGAGAAAGAACATGACTATCTCTCTTTCATCCTCTTCCTTCTCAAATTGATAACATAGTTGGGATGTTTCTTTTAGCATTTTGAGATTTATTAATGAATTGAGAAGCAAATTGCTTTATTTTCCTTAGGAAAAAAATAATAATAATAAAACCAACCAAATTTGCTTACTTTTTCTCCAGATTGTTCTTGCATTCTTTTCTTATGTGCTTGTACAAGTTCTCTCCCCAGTGAAAATCTTAACCTATCCTATTTTGGAGTGTTTCAGTTAAAAACATAACAACAATAATAAGGTCAACCAACCACCTGGCCAAGAATTTTTAATAAAAATATAGTATTTTGCATCAACTTTTCTTTAACAAAACATACTTTTCACTATGAAGAGGATTCCTGTTAGTGAAAATCACTAAGTAACAGTCGTTGGTCTTACGATTTCCCTGTGGAGCTATGTTCAGTGTGAAAAAGACTGAGCTTTGTCACTTTTTCGCACAGAAGTTACACCAACAGTGATATCTTCTGTCATGCTCTACTTTTATAGATATTAATAATTGTCTTGACATAGGAAGTTCAGCTTTCAAGTACGGTTATGAGTCCTACCATTATGACAAAATAAAGGTCACAGCTATTGCAGCAAGTGGCTGAAAAATGAGAGATCATGAAAGGGCCAGCCAGGAGACCTAAGACAATAAAAAGTAATTTTTCCTTGTATAGTCCAGTAACTCCATATTTCCTCATCCTAAGCACATTCTCTTCAGAGGTGCAGCTACGAGTTCCTTTTGCTCAGAAGATGCCATGGAACAGTTCAGGCCTATGTTCTGAGCTTTATCACCCCTTTGTTTCTTTGCTCTCTTTGATTCATTCAACGGAAATATGGTTCGTCTTTAAGATTATGCCAGGGCTTGCTCAGGTGACAAGTACAGTGAATGGTACAATGTAGTAAACACTGCTGCCGTTGAGCTTTGCAAATAGCAATCAGATGTTCCTGTCTCATACAGTTTGAAAGCACCTGCCCCAGACCAGATGGTTTAATCAGCACCTGATGTGCAGTTTCCCTTCTCCGGCTGCCATAAAAATGTGGCACAGTGTGGATATCTCATGTGGAGAAATCTTTGAAGCTGAATGCCACCCCACAATGCAAAAGCCCATAGCATGTCAAAGGCACAGAGCTGAAGTCAAGTGCTGTCTCATGAAACACAAGTCAATTCAGGGTTGATCTCAGTCTGGAATATGTTAGAGATATGTCTTGAAACAGATACCTGTCTGAATATTTGAACAGTGGTCTTTCAACCCCACGGAAGTTTTGACCTAGGGTAGTAAACTAAAATAAAACTTTAAAGTAAAACTTTTAAGTTTGCATACACAAAGTATTGTGACTTCATTATGGAATTGTTTATACTATATCCGGAATGGATACGTGAAATTCCTCTAACTGGGAGTTCGTGAAACAAGTGATATTGGCAAAATGCCATTTTCCTGCGGGGAGTGAAGGTGATAAGATTTGCATGAAAAAGAGTTTGGGAATGAGCTCTGAGGCCTTGGTGCTTGACAAGCTCTGGGGCGATGAGTTGGACCTCTGAAGGACAGGGAAGGTAAACAAGCAAGCCTTGGGAGAATGGGCCAGGATATAGTTGTGGCCGGGAATCTCAGTTGGAAGCCAGAGGATGTGGGGTTTGTGAGAGGGTCTGCAACACTGTGATTGGACTATTTACCTGGAGAGTTTCACAGTGGTCAATGGGATTGAACGCTGTATGTATGTGCAGGTTGGTAAAGTACCCAGCTTGGTGATAATAAACAAGGATTTGAGTCTCTGCATCAATTTGGGTCTGTGTCATGAAATGCCATATTTTCCAAGGAACAAAAATGCTGAAATAGTCCTACAACTTTATTAAAGTGCTGATGAACTGCTGGCCAGTGAGGCATTTCAGGGGACACGTGCTTGAAGCTTCAGACTTCAAGGTTCTCAAAATCACAGAGAGTAACACTGTGACATTTGCAACTTTCCAGATGAGGTTCACTTCATCTCATTTTAACACACCCAGGTATCCAAATAGAAAGACTAAACTGCAGGTCCCTTCTAAACGAAATATTCTGTTCTGTTCTATCTGTTGTTCTGTTCTGCTCTGTTCTGTTCTGCTCTGTTCTGTTCTGAGAACTTGTGGTGGCTAAAGGGTTTTCAAATCCTACATGGACTGGATCTTTCCTTCAAGGTAGCTGTAGAGACTAAGGCCAATAGCTTCCCAGTTTGATTGCCTGAGAAGTGTATCAAAAAAGTCAGGTGGAATTCATCCCGGCTTTCATACAAGTCATCTTCTGATATCTGTTCTGTGTAAAGTTCTAGGCTGATGGTATTATGCGGCAGCTATAAATAAGCAAGGTTTTGTTATATGTAGTTTTTAGTTGGAAAAAAAATGTGAAAAACTGTTGTATAAACCCTTTTCACCCTTAAGAATGTAAAACTAATTTATGCTGTATGAATATTCATAATGAAATAAAATGCTGCCCAATTGTAAGTAGTGTGAAACAGTGACTACACTGACAGAATCATTTTAAATGGAAAAAAATAAACTGAATGAACTAGCTGCTCCAGAAAACCTGATCAATAAAGAAACTGTTCATTCATTGGCCACAGTCTTAAACTGAGTCCTGCTTTGTTTTTCAGTCATTGATGAGAAAACTGACCAAAGCTACTTTCTCTTGTTACTAATACTATACTGTGTTATACAATGCTGTGGTATGCTATCTTATGCTGTGTTGTACTATACACTATTTAGTATACTGCATTATGCTATGGTATGCTATGCTATGATATGATATACTAGCTGCAGGCATTTCATCTTTAGGAAGGGTCAATTTCTTTACCATAAAGTGTCCCCTAATAAAGTGATGGCAGTAGTGACCTACATTTCATTCCTTTGCCTACAGAGCTATGCTTTGTAAAATAAATTTGTGTAAATCAGGTTCTCAAGGGCCCTCCACACACTGCACCCATTTTCTCTGTCTTCCTGTGGTGTCTCCTACTCTTCAGCTCTTCATCATTGCTCAAAGCAGCGTTTGCCATGTTTCAGTTTTTTTTATGGAGGAGAACAGTAGCAGAGAAAGTCCCAGCTGCATGTCCACCACAAAGAGATGCCTTGGCAAAAGTAATTTCATTTTGATCCTTGCTTTGCTCAGATCTTTTTGACCTTACTGCTGAAGGCAAAGGTAGCCACTTACCAAAAAGTATTGAAACCTCTTGTTCTCTTGTCCCAGCTACTTCACCAAAGAAATGCAAATTCTTTTTGACCTGTTCAGATGTTTTTTATTTCCCCTTGAAAACTTCATCTCAAATTTGACAGTAGGATCTATCAGAACCTATGATACAACCGTAAGCATTCTTTTTTTTTGTAGTCCTCATTAACTAAGCCAGAAATAACAGCCAAGTGAGTAGTTTGAAGTAACACAGGTATAAAAACTACAAAGGCCCGGGGGAAAAAATAATTCTTTACCCAGAAGAAAATATTAAAAATAAAACCACCATGAGCAGGAATTAAAGAAAACTTGAAATCTCCTAACATTTTAATTTTTGTTCAACAAGACAACTTATAATAATCCATTCATAGTGTTTGATCAGCACCTCTTTGTCTAGATTTTTAATTATGTATGTGTGTATGTATATATATGTAGGGAGTATGTGTGTGTATATCTATATATATACATATATATTTATATATATATATATATAAAATTTGAGATTACATTTAATAGACTTAAGCTAGAATCAATGATCTGGAAGAATGCAGTAAGGTAATGTTTCCCAGAAATTATTACATCATAAGAAGATGCTTTTGATGAAGTTGTATATTGGTCCAGAAGAGGATTCTCTTCTTTTTAATGATTTCAACTTTAAGACCTGATGATTACCATAAGTGCTCCAATCTGTGTCTTTCTAATTAGCAACAGTTCCTTCATAAATAATGTCTCCATTTTGATGACCTGGGGGAAGTTGTTCTTAAACACTAATACTATTCCTGGAAATCTACACAACACAAAATGAGCAACACAGCAACAGTCAGGGTGGGTCAGAAAAGCTTCCTGTTCAGTCTAGAATTATGCACGTAAAAAGAGCAGTAGTAGTGGTTTCAGAGATAAAAAAATATATAATAGGCAGCTCTGAAAAGTTTAATAGGTAGATCCTGGCTCCCACTCAGAAATAAGAGGGTTTATATTGGGACTGGTTGGACAATCAGATTTCTAGCAAAGACAGGAGAGAAAAATGTGTAAATTTGAGATAAAAAATGCTTCTTGGTAATGAATGCATTTTAGCCAGCCCCCATGAGGTATGGAAATGCATTTATCTCCATTTTACAGAGAGAAGCTGAGGAACAAAGAGAAGGAGTGACTTAGTCAAGGTCACATGAGATCCTTACAGCAATGGTGATTTCAGCCTTCAGTGCCAGATTCCCCTGAATTAAGGCTACCATTTGACTGAGTTTCCCAGCCATATTTCCAAGGAAGAGAAAAGAAAGAAACGAACAAGCAAACAAAAAAGACCCCAAACAAAAACTGAAGACTTTGTTCTGGCAGAGCAATTGTTTGTAACCGGCTATTTGGTACCTGGGTTGCTGGCCAAACTATCACTGTGGACACCCTAATCAATTTTATGAAGCTTGCACAATACAGATGTGCTTTGAAGGCACCTATCTTCTGTACACAAACACCACAAGATTGCATGCACAGGTGTTGTAAGCCCAAAGGCTTTCCAGATGCGCCAAGGATTCTGCCAACCAATTTATCAACTGTGCAGCACAAACACTGGGAACATGATGTATCCTGGAAGCTCTTGATTCTTTGTACAACCATTGTGCTGTCAGCTTCTGCATGTGCCTTACTTCCAATATATCCCAATTTCTTATCAGAGTACAATCAATACAGTAAGTTCGACCCCTCAAACTTCTTACATAGTCTCTGATCAATGCAAAAATCTCAGACGAAAATGTAGGACCCCTTCCCAATATCACATGTATATTCTCCTTTTGCATCCAGAATATCCCTAGAGAAAACAATGGAAGACAAAACCAACACTGAAATCTATATGATGTCTACTTAACAGAGGCATTCTTTCTTTATTTTGAGTGTATTGCGGTAAGTCCCCAAACACAGAGTTTGCAATCCCTGCTTACAACACATTCCTTGTGTGAACTCCTTCTGTGGAGTTTATGAAAAGCTCTCATGATTTAGCCTCTGGTTTCCCTTCCTCTAAATATTAAATACTGTTTTACATTCACTGTCTAAGAACTGTTTATAATAATCTTTCGTTGTCCATAAATCTCACAGAGTCATTGTGTTTCTCATCCCTCATTTCTGATTTTCAACTCATCAATTAACCTTGCAGAAATGATACCTGTATGACCAATAAGGATAAGATAGAAGTAGAAGTTATGACGCACAATTATTGTTCTGTGAACAATTTTGTTAGATGTGGCCTAAAATATATGCTGATCTGAGTACAAACATAAAGGCTACTTGATTAGAGCAAAAAGCTAATTCACATTTTGAAGGGGAATAAATATATAAATCAGCTTAACCATCTGTGCTGTGTATATCTGAGAGATCTGAGGAGACACTTCTTCAAAGCTCTTCAGGATCATTCAGCTGCCAGACCTACAATATTTAGTCTGACGTGAACCAAGAAAGTTGTAGATAAATTCATGATAATTAGTAATGAGATGAGCATTGTGCCAGCATGAAATTATTCTGAGACTGGTGGTGTACACACTATTAAATGAATTTCGAGACCTATTGCCAATGAAGAGACATCTGCCCACAGGACCAACGTACTCTATGAGTAATGTCTGCCTGGGGTGTCAGTCTGCTCTTTGTTATTTCCTCTGCAAGATATCTCCTTCACTCAGTTTACAGAAAATGTTGCACATAAAGAAATCCTGCAAAGTAATAAAGATTGGTGTAATGTGGTGATTTCCATGCTACGGGGCTCCTAAGGATTGTAAGGCCTGCCTATCCGCCCTGGAGACTGATTAGACACTATCTCTGAGATAAACACGAGAATAAGTGTGAGAATGGCAACTCCTGGGCCCCAGGGTGAGCTCTCTCATTGGTGCAGTGTATTTTCTGCTTGCCGTGGGAAAACATAGACACTAATTCTAATTATAGAATGTGTCTACAGTTATCCTGTAACACTGGTTAAGTAGACCTTTTAATAAACAAACCAAAAAAAGTCTACTGAATAATCACTATCTGAAACTTCTGGTTAGCCCTGCAAGATTTTTCAGCTCAGGACTAAGCACTGTTGAGTAACTGATTAGAATCTTAGGTACAAGGGTTGGGGTTTTGCAGCTTTCTGTTTTGATTTCATATACTCGTGTCACATATGAGTAAGAAGTCAAGACTTTTCTTTGTCAATGGTACAGGTTTTCCCACGGAAGGTCATTTTGAGTATCAACATTTTTAAAGTACACTTAAAAAGTAAACTGAGTTTGTTTCTCTTAAGTAAAGAATTTTGTACAGAAAACACAGGAAAATGAGTTTGGGTTAAAAATATTGATACCAGTAGTAAAGGATTTAGAATAGCTGACTGAAATAAATTGATTAATCATACAAATTTTACTGTAGTTTTAGTTAATGCAGTATATTTTCAAGGGCATTTTTGAGATTTTGACTTTTTAAATTTTGCAGGTACCTTGAACAGGGAAAAATCATGAATTCTCGAAAATACCTTTGGGAAGAAAAAACTGATTTCCTGTAAACATACTACTGCATTTTATGCATCATGCAAAATAATCCTTAAGTAACAGGGTTGTAGATGATACAAGCTAGGCAAAATTTCCTTTATTTTTTTTTTTTTTATGATTGAGAGATTGTTGTCATTTTACATTGCACATCTGATGTGCAGTTTGTAAGTTTTAGGATATTGTTCACTTGACCCATGGAGGTGAGTCACTGCCCAGTGGTAGCTTAAGCTGCATACTTATGACCTGAGTGTACTAAAGATGAAAGGACATTCTGCTGTGAGAAATGTATTAATGCTTTGCCATTTAACTCAAAACCACAATTTCCTCTTATAATTCGTATGGGTGTTTCTTAATTGCACCACCTTTTTTTAAACATTTGCCAACGGTGACAATAGAAAGGTCTGTTAGTCATCCAAACTTTCTGCAGCGTTGCTCTGAACCATCTGAAGATCATTAATGTGCTAATCACAAAAAGATGGAGAGAAAATTGCAGAACTTTATGAGTAGTTAATGCAAGTTAAAACCCAGGCTGTAATTTTTGAATAGGAGAAAAGAAACCACCTAATATGCATAACTTGTTGTATTGTACAAGGAGAATAACATGACTGACCAGACTGGCCACCAGCCAGTAGCACAAAAGTATCACTCTTGGCAGGTGTATTCACTCATGCAGCATATGTGACACATCTTACTGATGGATTGTAGAAAACTACTGGTATGATGTCAGAGGTGACTAGTTTCCTCTCTCCTAAAGTCAAGGTTGGTTCAAGCTCCATATGGCTCAGGGCCTGGACCAAAGCCCAGCAAAGTTAATATGACCATTTCCATTGACTTTGATAGGTTTTGAATCAGGCAGTGTATATAACAGTAGTCCTTGGAATTCAATCAGGGAAGAAAATGAGAGTAGAAAAATTCATGTGCTAGAATCTGAAGAACTGTTTTCAAAGGAGCAAACTTGCCTGTAGTTTGTCGAATGAATTGCTTTAATGGTAAATGTCTTCAGTTTGGATTAGCAGCAAATTGTTAAAACATTCTGTAAACTCAGGCTGTTATCAACAATCTGTATTTATCAGAATCTGTTCTTTTTTTGGTCTCTTTATAGATTTCACACAAGAAAATGACTATCATATTGTGAGAAATACAACCAAATGGTGACAACACATGATGACACATCTTTCACAAGCCTAGAAATGCCCACGTGTTCCCGAGTTTACTCAAGGGTGAGCTCCCTTTATTTGTTCATTTCTAAGCAGCAGGAAAGCTCATTCACAGTAAGTATTTAGAGAAGAATGAGCTGATAAATGTGAAATACTCTATTACAATTTTCTGGACTTTAAGTTCCATTGCTTCAGAGACAAAGATGCCATACTTGCATGTAGGTAACAGCATATTTTGTCTGAGAAACATCATGTAAAGAAGACTTCCTTAAGCAACTGAGTAAGCCAAGGAATCAAATGGACAACTAGTTGGCTTCATTCTTTTGCAAGGCATTTAAGTGTTTGATAAATGGGGAACATAAAGAGGGAAAAGAGGTGCTCCAAGTTGTGGACTGGAGGTAAAGAAAGTAGAATGTAAAGGCAATGCCTTTGGATTATCTGGAAAGGTTTGCCAAAAACCTTGTAATGACAAAACCCTATAATGCATTTATTAAGAACAAACAGATATAGAGGTAAAAGGGAATGGGTCTCTCACAGCAGTGATACATGTCTTTATATGTATACTGTAGGATGTAAGATGCATCAGTGGAATTATTATGAAGAGAGCACACCTCTGGAGTAGACTTCCACTGATTTATTTCACCCAGATACATACAGGCACGTAAGGAGCGATACAGGAGTATTCATATGGATGTGACCCAGAAAACCACATCAGGTATCTAAGAGGTACATTACACAGATACATCACAAGGGTGTGTGGGAAGAATTGCTTATATGATTGAATTCTTCCCAACAGGAATTTGGTAGAGAAATCAGACTAAATTAATCTGAAATTTTCAGACCTTCTCCTAATACCTTCTCAGGATACAATAAATTGTCATTTTTGGAAGGACTTTTATAGCATGCCTTTAAAAATCTTCAGAGAAAGAAATTCCTACAGTGCTTCCACACAAACCCAGCTCAAAACCTACTGGAGACTTTATCAGCACTGAGTATGTCTGAGTTTTTCATGTATCCTCTTGAAAATATTCCTATTTCTACATTATTTTGCCCCTTCAACATGTACTATTGCCTGAACAGTCATTCCCATGCATGTGGTTGTACAGTTGGTTGATTGCCAAGCTTGCAACTTTATACTGGAAAATTGTCCATTTTCATTTATGTTTTTAATAGAAATTTGAAAGAATTCTTGATCCAGGTTATTTCAGAATATTGTATGAAACAACTTTCTGAAGTCCAAAATAGAAGCGCTCACAGGTAGCTGCAATAACTACCCTTCTCCCTTCTTGCTTGGAGGAGAAAGGAAGTAATTTAATTCTCATCAGTAGCAGAAGCAAGAAATAATTCTTCTTGTTCAATATACAGAACAAGTGTAGAGAATAAAAGATTCTACCCAGATTCAATCCAACTGGCAATATGCCTGTGCCAAAATCTAAATTCAAGGAGCTCGTAAGGGACTATAATATGCCCCTATAGTGCAAATAATGCTGCCTAAATTAGAGTCTGGTCCTTCTTATTTAAGGAACCCCCTACTACTGAAAAGAGGTGCTATTTGAATGTGTCAGATATCCAAAGGAAGTGTTAATGTAGTACTAAATATTTTTATACTATTAAAGTGCTAGTCAAGTGGGAAAAGTAAACTGTGGTGCACTGAATGATCAAAGAAACTTTTCTGGAGAAGATTATGCACTCCTGACAGCCCCAATGTGATAAGTATATCAAGATTTAGTGTCCATTTATTAGATTCTCAGCACAGAGGAACCCTGTGGCTGCCAAACCTGAATCATTACCCTCATTTTCCATGATATAATCAGTATGAAAATGGTGACTATGTAGATATTTTCCTGGACATGAGGTGTCCTAGGTACAGCTAGATCACTATTATTGCATCACCAGCTGATTATCATTCTGATCAATGTCTCTTCTTTATTTTCATTCCCTGTACTCAAACAATGCATATGTCACCTAGTAACTGCCTAGTGCCTACTTCTGAATTACGCCCTTGACAAGCATTCACCTTTGTCACTGCTACTTTAGCTTTGCCATGTTTCTTGAACCCTTTCCTTCAAAATCAAAAAAATTAACACTTGAGGATTTTTAACTGAACTCAGAGTCAAAAATTGAAAATATTCCCCTTATTATCTGCTACACGCAAATCCCTTGCCACTAGTATTTTCCTTGACTGTTGCATTCTTCCCTCAAAGTACCTGTCAGAGAGGCGTGCTTATTTGATTTTATGTGGATGTATTCAAAATCTGCTTCTTTCAGCTTGAATGATGGGAGAGTTGAAGAGAAAGTTTTCCACATATTTTGAGGTTAACTAAAGAGTCATTTCATACATCTCTGCTCATGGATTTGCCATCATTTTGAAGGCTGGGGTCATATTTTCCCATAGCAGCATCCCGATTTGCTTCATCTTAAAGAATAAGACACAAAGGACTTGATTTTCATTTGGATCTGTAACTAAAACATTCCTGCAAATTTTAATACTAAAAAGTATCCAAAACCATTTTTAGGAATTCATATCTGCAGTTTAATGAAGCAACTATTTTACCAGCACACAGTGTTTACCCCTCTGACACCTAACCTCCGTTGACATAATTTACCATTATCTCCACTGACTAGGCTAGGGACCAGGTTAAGAAAGCTAAGGACCAGTTAGAATTAAACTCGGCTAGGGATGATTGAGTACTGTGTTCAGTTCTGGTGTTCTCAACATAAAAAGGGCATGGAGCTGTTGGAACAAGTCCAGAGGAGGGCCACGAGGATGATCAGGGGACTGGAGCACCTCCCATATGAAGACAGGCTGCGGAAGTTGTGTCTGTTCAGCCTGGAGAAGAGAAGGCTGTGTAGAGACCTCATAGCAGCCTTCCAGTCCCTGAAGGGGGCCTATAGGGACGTTGGGAATGGATTATTCCTTAGGGACTGTAGCATTAAGACAAGGGGTAACGTCTTTAAACTTAAACAGGGGAAGTTTAGATTGGATATAAGGAAGAAGTTCTTTACTGTAAGGGTGGTGAGGCACTGGAATGGGCTGCCCAGGGAAGCTGTGAATGCTCCATCCCTGGCGGTGTTCAACGCCTGGGTGGAGAGAGCTTTGCGTGACATGTTTTAGTGGAAGGTGTCCCTGCCTATGGCAGGAGTGTTAGAACTAGATGATCTTGAGGTCCTTTCCAGCCCTAACTATTCTATGATTCTATGATTATACCAGCATACATCCATTTTCAGTTTGACCAACTAACTTGTAATAAATGCCCAGAGTAGTGGAAAATAGCAAAAACTTTTGCTTGGAAGTGTAGAACTCATAAATACTACTCCTGTTATAGAACACCTTACAGAAAAACATACAACCTGACAGAGTGAGTCAGGAGATTGTGAAGTTCTCCACCATCATTCCATTCTAATCATGACAATTTCTTTTTGGTCTACAATCATGCCATTTCTACTCTTCATATTGAAAAGATGACATTTTACCAAATTTCACCTGCTGTTTACACTCAAATAAATCCCTCCCTTGGGTTATGTTTTAAAAGGAGGAACAGTGTTGCAGTAAGCAACTAATGGTAATTGGTCAGTAGGTGGAAGCTAGTCTCCAAATTTTCTCAGTGTGGGGGATTTACACATACAGGAGGGAGATAGCAAGTCCTCTTACTAGGTATATGTGAAATAACAATGAAATTACTTTCTCCACTTCAGTCCCCAAATTCATCTCCAAAGAACTTCGTGTTTCAGACTTCACACCCAACTACTGCTTCATTCACATTCTCAATGATCTGTGCATTCCTACATCTGACATCTTGTTTCCCCTAATGAGGAAGGTGGAGTCACCCAAAGATGCCTTCCTATGTATCACTGTACACCTACATTTTCCTGATAAATATACAATTTTCCTCTGTATTAGGTTTTTGTGGCAAGGTTTTGGTAACGGGCCTGCATGCATGGTTTCTTCTGGGAGAAGCTGACAAAAGCTTCCCCTATGTCCGACAGAGTGAATGCCAGCTGGCCCCAAAATGGACTCGCCACTGGCCAAGGCTGAGCCCACCAGCAAAAGTGATAGTTTCTGGGATAATGTATTTAGGGAGGGGAAAAAGCTTCTGCACAACAGCAACTGCAGCCTGGAGAGAGGAGTGAGAATGTGTGACAAGAGCTGTGTGGTCACACAGGTCAGTGCAGAAGGTGCTGCAGGTGGCAGAGCAGAGATTGCTCTTCAGCCTGTGGTGCAGACCAGGGTGAGGCAGGATGTGCCCCTGCAGCCCACAGAGGTCAGCAGTCGAACAGACACCCACCTGCAGCCCATGGAGGTTCCCAGCCCCAAGCAGAGGGATGCCCAGAGGAGGCTGTGTTCCCATGGAGAGAGGAGTTCAACCTAGGGCAGATTTGCTGGCAGGAGCAGTGACCCTGTGGATATCCATGCTGGAGTAGTTTTTGTTACCTGTGATGGTACCTGGTGAGTGATCTCCATGTCCTCTATCTCGATTCATGAGCACTGTCCAGCTGAGGAGGCATAGTGTAACAAGAGCAGCTTTGCTGGGCATCTGACATCCAGCTAGTGTGAGCCCACCACAGTCTCTCATTCCACATCTCATTTAGACCTGCCTCAAATGATTTCATGGCATTGCACAGTGTTAGAAACCTCTTCCACAGCTTAGTTCCTCAGTCTGACGTGTCTGGGTAAAGGGCAAAACCCAGCATGACATATAAGCACAGCTCAAGGAGCAGGCTCCTCCATGGCAGTGGGCTTTGCTCTCTACAAAGGCATTGCTTTGGCTTCCATAAAAGAAGATATGCATTGCAAATGTATGCTCTAAGAAATATTGAAACCAGTACTGAATGCACTTCTGGAAGCTTGATAGTTTCATCACATGCCATCTAAGCTAATACACTGCACTGTTTACAGTCCTCCACTACAATATATTTTGAAACGATTACCTTGCTCTGAGTCATTTGTGTCATAATGTTCTCCATAGGTGCCCATAAAATGAAAATGTAAGCCTCTTTTATTTGTGGCACTGCATCTTAATTGAAAATATTAAAGGCTATTGCTCTCCTACTGGTTTTCTTTTTTTCAGTTCCCCTCCTCCCCTTCTCCCTCTGTTTAATTGGATAATCATATGATTTTTTTTAATGGAATAATCATGAAAGAAAATATGAAGCTAATTTAAATTCAAACTGGATTTGGCGATACTTAAGTGATTATCCCAAAGTAGCAGAGGGTGCATGAGGCAATAAACATCTGCTACATTCATGACCATTGGCCTTACTGTTTATAAGCCTGGGAGATACTTATTTTCAAGAGACCTGCTTCTTTTTGAGTTATATTTTTTTACTCTTGTTTTATAGTTATTTCCCTCCTTGTAAAATTTTAAAACTTTTATTTTTTATTTATATTTTTTTTTTAGCATTTTTTGTCCTCTGTCCCCTCTGACCCCCACTTCCTTTCTCATTAACAGAAGAGTGAAATTCAGGCAAATGAGAAACATTTTCCAAGAAATCTTTCCGTCAGTAGGGATTGGTGACTTAGCTGATTCTCCACTTATGAATTGTGTGGACTACTCCAGGTTTATGAACTGAAAGAGTTAATAGGAGTTCTACATTGTAGATGGTTCATTGTCCAGCTACCATTCAATTGTATTTGTTGCATGTAATTGCCAACTTAGGCTGTAACCTTTTCCTTTCTCTTTTCTTCACATGCAATGAGGACTGAGAGAGAAGTTGGAGAACAAGTTGTAATTGAAAGCTACAGGCAGCTTTCTAGTTTTGTTGTCTTAGAGAAGGAAATAGAAGAGCAAAAGAAAGCAGACTGTGTTTTGTGATGTTTGGAGAAGAATTTAGCTAAGAAGACAACATGACAGCTCTGGATAGAAATGACCTTCAGCAGCTGAAGCAAAGCAGTGTTTGTAGGAAAAGGCAATATCTATCATTTGAGCAACTTCTATAGTACATGTTATTTTGGACATACAAATACTCCTTCAGATGTGAAACAGAGTAAGATGATTTCAAAGTCAATGTCTCTAGAAACTTTGTTTTAGGTGCTTCTCTGGGCATTCTACATGTTAATGAATCCTTTGTTACTTTTGATCTATTTTCTACAATGATATTGAGATGTCATTGCGGCATCAAGTTGCCGGTTAGCATATGGTGACAGACCATGTTTTAGGGAGTTTCATCCCTAGGACTGCAATACTTTCCAAGAATCATCTACTGGGGGTAACTCTCTGCGGTTTTTATAGTTGTAAATGTAAAGAGTCTACATAAACAGCAGATTTAGTCTTCTAGTTTCTACATAAAAAGAGTGTGGAGGCTGCTATGCCTCCTTTCTGTCAAATTCCTTAACAGCCTGATATCATTTAGTTACCTTCGCACATAATCTCAGCAAAGAATCAATTATGATGACATTATTTTTCTTTTTTCCATTTTATCTGAAATTTATGGTCAAGGTGAACACTGTATTAAATATACACGATCCAAGTTTCTTAATTTTTCATCTCTGGGAAGGCATTACAGCCACCTATACTGCAGAGTAAATTTGTCATGCAAAGAAAGAATCTTAAAGTGCCCCAAGAGAGTCAATTTTCCTTTTTTTGTATGTAGGAAAATAAATGTAGGCAGCTCTGTTATGGCTTATGGTAAATTTAACTTAAGGAAATATGGATCCTATAGAAAATATTATAAACTTTCAGCCGCTTGGAACATACTTGGTAAGCATTTCTGGGTCAAGGCCCAGGATTTCAGGTTTGCATTATTCATGTACATCCTACCTTGTTGGTCAAGAGTTGTTAATTCTCTAAGAGTTGGATACCAAGATCACAACAGTTAAAATTTTGGGTCACTGAAGAGATATTTTTAAATTGAGATATCTGCATGAACTGAAAATTTCTGAAGGAATGGGATTTGTGTGAGACTCAGGTTTCCAGTTTAAGATAACTTTTTGAAAAAATATCATAATTATTCACTTTAAATTTTTATGGTTAACTTTGTAAGTTTGGTTTGTTTACTTTCTTCCTTGAGAAATGAACTTATATGGAACAAGGCAATAATTCTTTACCTTCTCACACTGGAAATCAGATACATTAATTCATTTATTTAGGATTGACTAAACTTAAAAATATTCTTTATGTGACGTTGCAATATTCTCCATGACAATCTTACTGCTTCTATGCTCAAATTGTATCAAGTCTGAAAAGCTGCTTAGTGCTGTAAAGGGGAAAATCTAAAAATGAGAGTTTCATCTAATGAAAGTATTGTAGATGCACTGAGCAACAAGGAGAGGGACATATTGTGAGGTGCTTAGTATTTTGCATGGAAATTGTATAGTCTAATTCTAACCTCATTAAAAAAATAAATAAAATAAAATGAAGATAATTACTCCAGATGAAGGAAGTGTTGTTATCTGTAATTTACAGACTGGGAAAGCAAACACAGAGATCCTGTCCTGTAAAGCAACAGGAAGCACTGGCGGATCCTGTCTTAAGTGTTGTGAACACAATAGAAACTTATTTGAAAATTTTGCTCCAGATTTTACTGCAATGAAGAGCTCTCTTATTTTTCTGCCCCCAAAATCATCTTAGAGCATGTAATTAATGTAATTTCATCTAATCTAAATAATGAAAGTCCCCTCCAGATTAGGTTTGGAATATAAATTTTTTCTAACACATGGAGAAATCAGGAGTCAGAAGTGCTAATATTCCTTTCCCTCTTTTCCAGACTTTCTGCTGCTTTCTGTCTGTTTAGTGTGACACTGATTGAGAAGATTGTCGATGGATTTTGGTGGAAATTTGCTTATTTCTGCTGTTCTTGAGTTGTGTTATATATTTCTTTGGGGTTTTTTTTTGTTATTATTTTTATGAGGAAAAAACTTCTCAGGGCAGAATATCTTTGCATATAAGCTGAAGAGCAATTACTTTGCCTCACAAATTTCCAACAGACTGAAACAGAATGTACATTAGCAAAAGTTAAAAAAAAAAAAAAAAATACTTTACCTTAACTTACATGTAGCTCATGCAAACCTGAACTGCAGCTCCAGGGCACAACTCAAGATTTGATATTAAAGTGTTTCATTTGAAACCAATTATGCTCAGAATTAGATTCCACTGCTGCCTTTCTTAACAGTACAGTACCTTGATTTCAAACAACCTGATATAGGTTTGTTGGTTGGCTTTTTTTTTTTACCTTCTCCTTCTTTTTCTCTCTTTTTCCTGTCCCTTAGAACCATCTCTGCCTTCATCAAAACAATTTCATTTATACTTATGAAAGCATTACAGCCAGTAAGCAGAGAGTACAGAATAAGCTTAAACCATTGTAGCCTTTTTCCCATCTGAATATCACGAATCTTGTATCTCACCATGGTGTAAGGTCTCTGATTACATCAACCTCTCCAAATTATGCTGAAATGGAGGCCATTCAATTTGCTACAATCAGTAACTTTCGAAAGAGCCCTGCATAATTGATTTCACAGTAATATAGGCATAGGTGAATGAGTTCCTCAGCCTCGTTTATACAATGTTTTCTTTCATTCCAAAGTGCACTATTCAATAGAAATCACATTTTTTTCCCAACAGTTGGCAGGTAAGGTTTTTGGCATATACAAAGTTGTGAGAGAGAAAGAGAGAGGAGGGGAAAAAAAGGTGTAGAAACATGAAAATTGAAATTAATGCCCTGGGTGAAATACTAAATGCAGACAAGCCTTGGGTGAAATGACTGTTTCTTTCTATGTGTCTGATCTGGATGGGGAATGAAGGATTCATACAAGATACCTGTTGAAAAGTTAAATGCAGTGCCTGAGTGCAATTTGTTGAGGCCTGGGGTGGATTTCAAAGCTGATCATTCATCTAAGACTGAATATATCTGGTTTCATGAACTGAAGAGGCTATGCACACCTGGATAGTGCTAGATTTAGGGAAACAACTTTGGAAGCTGGGTGAATATTGCACCCATGAACAATTAAAATAGGCAATTTCCTTAATGCTAGTATATTATACTACATCTGCCTGTTTCTTCTACTGCAGAGAGCCAGTTACAGTGCCTGTTGCTCAGTGTATTGGCAATTCTTTAGCTCCAAAGTTCCTATTACTGCTTATAGACCTATGGATGAAACCTCATAAATGATGCATCACAGTGCATGTAGGATTGCATGAGTGCTTCCTGCTGGGAAAGAAATAAGGGCAACAGTGAAAAATAAAGAAATAAATAAAAGGACAGATAAATAAACGGAGAGACTAAGGTAGCAAACGTGAGTTATTGGGGCATGTTCAACAGTTAAGCTATGAAGACTGAAAAAAGTGCCATTGGATAGTTGTGATAGAAAAACAAAGTAGAAATATTAGATAGGATTTTGGAAATTAAAAAAATAAGGAAAAAAATGTAGGTTTCCTTTAAGTTGAGAAAATGAAGGAGGACATCTCAGTAAAGTAATCAACCTTTCCTGCTACAGAGCTTTTTTTGTTACTGTTCTGAGCTGTCTCTCAACACTGATTCCACCAAAAACCTGGCTAACCTTGTCAGACTAAGCACTGAGTTTAGTATATCTAAATTTAAACAAGAAGGATTCTGTTCATGAGGTCGATGTACGTTATACAAAACAAAATATATGCTTATGGGAGTGGTAATATCAAAAACGAATCTATGTCTTAAGTTACCTCTTGCCTTAGAGTTGCATCTGTTATATTCTCCTTGTTCGTCCAGAGTTCAGAGATGCAGGATTTATAGTTCTCATGAGAATTATCTGTGCAGCCGTATATACCCTTGTGTGTGTGTGTGTGTGTAGAACTTCCCTGCAAAAACAAAAACTTACCTGTGAGCCACCCCTGTTTAGGAAGAATGCAGCTGTCTCATTATATTAGAGCTCCCTTGTCTAAAGAATGGGTGGGTTTATGTGCTTCTTGACACAGTCTGGTTATAAACCATTGAGGAAATGTTCACTCTATCCAAATTTAAGAAGCAGTAAATTTATGCTACTTAAATCACTTCTGAATCTGAACTATTTGGATGTCTGAATTTTATCATAATATTAACAGAGCTTCTGTTGAATCCCCTTTTTTTTTTTTTTGTATTGTTTAATTTTACATGACTAAATATAATTACTCCTTTTGTCAGAAGTTCTAATACCAATTTATAATTCATGGAGTTAATTATGTTAACGAGGAGGCAATCATTTTTCAATTCTCTCCCCTGTAATTTTAAAGGATTTTTTTTTTCTCCCTCTCTCATTCTCACCTCTCTTTTTACAATTTCTCTTCCAGCCATGAAGTGGGAGCATACACAATTCATCTGTGATATAATTATTTACCATGGCAACAGTTTGTGAATAGGATTGTGAAGTTACAAATAACTAAAAAGAAGCTTAAGTAGAACAGTCTTAGAAAAATATCCTTTTCAAGACAAGTGAAGAGTCCTTTAAGGTCAGGAAAGCTTTTGTCTCCCAATTTGTTAAAACAGGAGGAGGTGAAAAGAAGGGTAGTTTTGGGTCTGTTTTTAACTCCTTTGCTAAAACCTTCTGCAAAATCTGATTAGCAAATGAAGATAAATACTCTGTATGTGTTTGTGTGGGGGCAAATTGATTTTGTGGTGTATCTGTGTGTATACGTAAAAATGATTGACAATAAACATTTAAATAGACTTGAAATTACAAGCTCTGAGTATGACAGTGCCAGCAAGAGTGAGAAGCTTTAGAAGATCAAATATTGAAAAACTACAAGATAGAGAGTCATGCTTGCAGTTGTTGATTTTTCTTGTTATATTCCTGAGATAAACAGATACCTCCAAATCACACTTGTATGCAAGACCCCCAAAGTTTAGAGTCTTAAAGGCAGATATAGGAAGCGTATCAAAATCTACTGGTATAATCTCTGTATTTCGCTTGAGGCTGCTACTGACAAACTTTTCCCTACAACCCATGCTATTCAATCATCTATTGAGTATTTTAGCATTGCTGGTCCAGAGTCAAAGAAAGCTATTGAAGTTCTTCAAAGACACAGTGAACTGCATATGAAAAAACAACAGTAACAACAAAACCTCTTCTGGATATACCCTGGTTTACAGTTTACCCATCTGGGAATAAAGTTAGGTGCCATATTTACATTGACTCACAGCCATAATGATTTCAGAATCAAAATATTTCAGAGAAATAGATTAAAAGCCATCAATACACCTCACTGAATGCTAATTAATTTGAGAACACTTTGAAAAGTCTCCTGCTCACTTGGTGGCATGAAAGAGGATTTTGTAAGATGTGTGTTCAACTTCCTTTAAAAGACAGGCTAGATATTCCTCTATCCTTGAGAAAGATCCTACTTTCCTTGACAGATACGCTGAGTCCCAGAAAATAAAGGTAATTTCAGTAACAACAGTGGAGTTAGGATCATGGCCAGTGAATGAACATGAAAAGTAGATGCATAGAAAAACATTCATGACACATGTTTGCTCTGGCAGTCATGAAAGATGACTTCTTTGCCAAGTAAGTATGTTTACTTAAGTGATACTACTCCAAAGAACCCTTGCAGGATCTTCTTGAAGTACATTACAGGAGCAGAGGACAAAGCACATTGATTCTAACTGCCTTGTCTGCTCTGAAAACATCTGGCAACAATCCTGAACAACTTCAAATAGATGAAAAACGTGTTATCCCCTGGTGATGGAGCATGTGATGATTGTTTTCCTACAGCTTTGTGACATGTTGTTGGGCTTTCTAACAAGAGATGAGCTCTTACTGAAGATTTTCATGAACATGGGACATAAATCAAATTTGGATATCAATACTGACTTTCTCATATCTCATAAGGGGTGAGTATGTATGGCTGCTTCTCCCTCAAAGGGGTAAATAATGTATTCTCACTCCTTTTATTATGTAACTATTTTAGATAAACTAAGAATTGAATATTTTGTCATCACTACATCAGGCAGTTCAGAAATAGTTATGAAGACGTGGATGAGTAGCAGATATGCAAATATAGAAAAAGATATAGAAAAAGATGATCACTTAACCTGGAAAAAAATCTTGTTGCAATTGCCTTTTTTTTTTCTTTTTCATTTTTTTTACTACCTTTTTTCCTCTACCAACAGAATTACTCATTCTTTCTTAAGGTGTGACCCAAGCCTGATATGCAAGCCAGATGCGTTTAATTTGTGTCAATGACAGATTTAGGGACAGGTGTTTCCTCTTTCATATATACAATAGAAAAACATAGTAGAATATTATAAATATATTAAAATATATAAATATTATAAAATACATACATACATAATACAAATAGAACTAGAACAGAACAGAACAGGCAACCTTCCAGCTTCCTGTATGAAGCAGAGATTGACAGTCAGATGCACAGCTGCATTTAGGTTCCAAAGGTGCAGGGAGGCACCTAACAGGATTCACAAAAGTAGGTATAACTACTTTTGGAGCACAAATGGAAGTATAAGCC
Organism: Lathamus discolor; assembly: GCF_037157495.1. Taxonomy (NCBI): domain Eukaryota; kingdom Metazoa; phylum Chordata; class Aves; order Psittaciformes; family Psittacidae; genus Lathamus; species Lathamus discolor. The sequence goes on along the minus strand of NC_088909.1, from coordinate 104,523,528 downwards.
TAACTGTTCTGACTATGTTTCCTGGTCAGCTTCAGGTGCTTATTGTCAGGTTTTGATATATTTTAAAAAACTACCTTCTATTCTCACCAGTGAAATATTCTCTGATTTCAAGCAATAATTCTGAACATGATAGACTAGTTCGGTTTTGCCTAGGAATTGCCTTTTTCATGAAACCAGAAGGGATGTGTGTACTGTCATATGAACTTGAAAGCATGTCTTAATATTCACATATACTCACAGAACAGACAGTAAAGAAACAAGAAATCAGTTACTTCTTAGAAGCCGTTGCATAAAAAAAAAAAAAAAAGGGTCGTGGTGAGGAAGAAGAAAATGTCTTGTTAATTTATCGCTTCGCATTTCAGATTATGTTGATTTTGGTAACTCACTGTTCTGTGAGTGTTAAAACTAGCTTCATTATAAAAGAAGGACGTGCATGTGTGTGCATGTGTTTTGCAGACTCCGTGTCAAAAATAATTGAAAATTTACAGGGCTTTCTACAGTTTCCTGCAAAACTATCCACAGGAAGAACTACCATCATGGTTCCAGCTGAGGAAAAGATACAGCATTTCAAATGTTGCTGTCAATACTAATTTAAGTGCTGTATGTATATGACAAAAAAAAGAATAAGCTTCTACTGATTCAGCAATGACAGCATGCCTTGGAAAGGCCACCTCAGTTGCATTTTCAAAAAAAATAGGAAAAGGTTTTTCCAATAACTTGGGAACCTTTTACAGGAAACAGCATAGAATCATAGAGTCTTTCAGGTTGGAAAATAGCTTTAAGGTCATCAAGTCCAGCCATGAACCCAGCCTTGCTAAGTCCACCACTGAACCATGTCCCCAAGTGCCACACAGAATCGTAGGATCATAGAATGATAGAATGCGTTGGATGGGAAGGGACCTTGAAACTGGTCCTGGGCTCAGTTTCCTTTTCACAAAATACAAATGGCAGGTCAGTTCCAACAGCAGGCTTCTTTCCATGGTCTCCTCTTGCTGGGTTTAGGTGTCTAGTCAGTGATCATTATAAGACATATTTTTTCGAACACATGAAGAGTGTTTTTTCATTTCTATTTCTGGACATATCAGATTTATATTGGAAAGCAATAAGTATTTTAGAGTGGGAAGAAAAGGGAAAGTTGGTTCTTTGTTCTGAAGTTAAAAAAAAATGTAAAAAGAAAGCACATTCCTACAAGCACACAACATACAGGGGAAGATACGACAGGGGAAGATAGATTGCCTCTATACGAATGCCCGTAGCGTGGGGAACAAACAAGAGGAATTAGAGGTGTGTGCACATCTATGGGGGTATGATATAATAGGCATCACAGAAACATGGTGGGATGGCTCCTATGACTGGAGTGTTGGAATGGAAGGTTACAGGGTCTTTAGAAAAGACGGGCCTGGCAGGCGGGGAGGGGGAGTTGCCCTTTATGTTAGGGATAGGCTGGAGAGTATGGAACTCTGTCTGGGGGCAGGTGAGCAGTTTACAGAGAGTTTGTGGGTCAGGGTTAAAGGGAAAACAGCCGTGGGAGACATTACTGTGGGGATCTGTTACAGGCCGCCTGATCAAGGAGAACCTGTGGATGAAGCACTCTATAGACAGATAGGAAAAGCCTCACGCTCGCAGGCCCTTGTTCTCATGGGGGATTTCAACCACACTGACATCTGTTGGAACGATGGCACTGCACGGCACAAGCAATCCAGGAGGTTCCTCGATTGTGTGGAAGACAACTTCCTTCTGCAAGTAATAGAGGAGCCAACAAGGAGAGGTGCCATGCTTGACCTTGTGCTCACCAAAAGGGAAGGGCTAGTTGAGAATGTGGTGCTCCAGGGCAGCCTTGGATGCAGCGATCACGAGATAGTAGAATTTGAGATCCCAAGGACAGTGAGAAGAGCGTGTAGCAAGCTCACTGCCCTGGACTTCAAAAGAGCAGACTTTGGCCTCTTCAGGAGCCTGCTTAGTAAGGTTCCATGGGATATAGCCCTGGAGGGCAGGGGGGCCCAAGTCTGTTGGTTGATATTCAAGGATCACCTGCTACAAGCTCAGGAGTGCTGCATCCCAACTAGAAGAAAGTGCGGCAGGAGGGCCAGGAGACCTCCCTGGATGGATAAGGAGCTGCTGAGGAAAATTCAAAGGAAAAAAGAGGCTTATAAAAAATGGAAGCAAGGACAGGCGGCCTGGGTAGAGTACAGGGATGTTGTCCGGGAAGCTAGGGACCAGGTTAGGAAGGCTAAGGCCCAGTTAGAATTAAACCTAGCCAGGGATGTTAAGATAACAGGAAGGGATTCTACAGGTACATAGCAAACAAAAACCAGACTAGGGACCAAATAGGCCCCCTGAGGAAGCTTTCGGGAGAGCTGGCTACACAGGATTTGGAGAAGGTTGAGGTTCTGAATGACTTCTTTGCCTCGGTCTTCACTGGCAAAGGCTCTGACTGCAACACGCACATGAGAATGAAGACCTTGTGCCCACTGTAGGAGAGGATCTGGTTCGAGACCATCTTCAAAATCTGAATGCTCACAAGTCTGTGGGACCTGATGAAATCCATCCGCGGGTCCTGAAGGAGCTGGGAAATGAAGTTGCTAAGCTACTGGCCATCATGTTTGAAAAATCATGCCAGTTAGGTGAAGTTCCCGACGACTGGATAAAGGGAAATATAACCCTCATTTTCAAGAAATGAAATGGAAGACCCGGGGAATTACAAACCAGTCAGTCTCACCTCTGTGCCTGGCAAAATCTTGGAGCACATCCTCTTGGACAGCATGCTAAGGCGCATGAAAAACAACAAGGTGTTTGGTGACAGCCAGCATGGCTTCACTAAGGGGAAATCCTGCCTGACCAGTTTGGTGAAGGACTTGTGGGTGGTGGTCGATGAGAACATTAACATGAGCCGGCAGTGTGTGCTTGCAACCCAGAAAGCCAACCGTATCCTGGGCTGCATCAAAAGGAACATGACCAGCAGGTCAAAGGAGGTGATCCTGCCCCTCTATTCTGCTCTCCTGAGACCTCACCTGGAGTATTGTGTGCAGTTCTGGTGTCCCCAACATCAAAAGGACATGGAACTGCTGGAACAAGTCCAGAGGAGGGCCACGAGGATGATCAGGGGACTGGAGCACCTCCCCTACGAAGACAGGCTGAGGAAGTTGGGGCTGTTCAGCCTGGAGAAGAGAAGGCTGCGTGGAGACCTCATAGCAGCCTTCCAGTATCTGAAGGGGGCGTATAGGGATGCTGGGGTGGGACTCTTCGTCAGGGACTGTAATGACAGGACAAAGGGTTAACGGGTTCAAACTTAAACAGGGGAAGTTTAGATTGGATATAAGGAAGAAATTTTTTCCTGTTAGGGTGGTGAGGCACTGGAATGGGTTGCCCAGGGTGGTTGTGAATGCTCCATCCCTGGCAGTGTTCAAGGCCAGGTTGGATGAAGCCTTGTGTGGGATGGTTTAGTGTGAGGTGTCCCTGTCCATGGCAGGGGGGTTGGAACTAGATGATCTTGAGGTCCTTTCCAACCCTAACTATTCTATGATTCTATGATTCTATGATTCTAATATCTTGAGAACTGCTTAAGCGCCATATGTGTTGCTTGTTCAGGTATGATAAGACAACCAAAATTCTGAGCTTCATCTTTTGTTCATGGACCACAGGAAGAATAAAAGAATTTTGGCTCTCATGATATTCAAGAGCTGTTTGAAGTCTTCATGGGTCCTAACACCAGTTTGATCTGTTTTATATTTCTTTCTTTTGATTCTTAGAAACATTGGGGCAGAGACAAAAGCTGAATGACAGTCTTTCCATGTCATCTGCCTCTTTCTTCCTCATTTATTTGGGTCTAAGGGGTCTAAGGCTGTTATAAGCCGCTTACAGATATTTTTTACTAGAAATGGAATTTTTTACATGGTGGTTTCTTTAATGAGTCATTTCTCCTTCCTTTATTTCTCCTTCAATTCTCTCTAGTGGTATTAAGGGATTAAATCTACCTCTGTGGATGCCTCTAGGATTTCAATCTATTCTTTAAGCTTAGTTTTTCCTGATGTGCAATGTATATTGCCATCACTGCAAGCTTTGAAACATCGGCTACTGGAACGTTGTCTTTACTATCATATTTGAAAGCTAAGATCAAGAAACAGCATTATCTACCACTTAAACAAATGTAGATTTCACTTGCATAGTTATCAAGTTCAAGATATTAATACTAGGTCAACTACAAGCTGACAAACAATACCAAGGTTCATCAATTTTCAACATCCATCGCTGAAGCTTCCAGTGATGTTAATACCCTTCTGAATCACTTGGTCGCTCTCTGTTGCTAACATTTTAAGGTCCAGATGCTCAGGTCCCTGACCACTGGAACAGGCTTGTATTGCGATGAAAACAGTCTGGCAGCAAGCTCCTTATCTGTCCCGTAATTAATAAAAGTGTCTTTACCAAAAATGTTCCTTTTAAAAAACATATAAATTCATAGCTGCAAAAATGATTAGTGTGTGGCACCTAAGAAGTTAACCAGACCTGTCTTTCTTTTGATAAATTTTCCTTTATACCATATAAATATGGTGTGTATATGTGTAACACATCACCAAATTGCAATAACTTAAAATGCAATAGCACAACAGGTCTTAAAGTAAAGTTTAAAGCCATTCATTTGCCTTGGCTGTTTGCTTAAGTGAATTTGACCTTCCCTTCCTTGTTCAAATCTTCAAATTCCCTCAAATCTTACTGTTACTTATGTTGTTATAGAGTGTGGCATCTGTACAGCAGTTTATTCTTCCTTATATCATTGGAACAAGCAAGTTAATAATCAATAGGTGAGTAAAAAATGTCTTTTCTTCAGTTCCAGAGTATTCTTGAAAAAATGGGTTGACATAAAGTTTCTAATTTCTTCCTCCTAACCTCAATAGAGAAAAAAACACCCTCTTCCCCCCAAAAAAATCCATACCAAAAATATCAAACTACCAAAACCAAACAAAACAAAGAAAAAAAAAGAAAAACCAACAAAAAACCCACAAAAAAACAACCCATACCAAAACATAGATTTATTTGGCTCTCCTATCTGGCTTCTTCAAGAAGAAGAAGGAAAAAATTAATACTCCTTTAATCTTCAAGCAGTGATGAACTATAAATCCAGTTAACTTTTCTCTTCAGTGGAAAAATAAAATCCAAATACAGCAGCATCCAAATAATTATCAGAAGTCCAACGGTGCTGGAGGGCTACAATATACAAGATTCAATTTTAACTAGATATCACATCCCAGCAGACTTGTAGCCCTGAGTGTCAAACAGCCATGTCACCTTCTCCCATCAGAAAGTGTGTCAGGATTCACATAAGCAGGGTGAGTTTTTGCCAGAAGTAATGTATCTTGTATTTGAAAGAGTTTGGAAAAAATGTCAGATGTTCTCTGGCCTAATCCTCACCCTCATTTTTCAAGTCAAAGCAGGCAGAGTCACTTCCCAGTGTGATGTTCCCTGTCGTAGACCACCTTCTCCAGGCCACCAAATTTTCTCAATTGGGCTTCTCTCTGCATCTTGTATTGGGATGTGATGAACTAAATATCCCAGAGGACATTTTATGGTGCTTGAATCTCATGAGTCAACTTCCCTTGTCCCTGAGTAACAAAATGCAAAAGCAGTTAAGTGCTGAGTTTATCATCTAGGGTGGGTTTGGGTTACAACCTGATGCTT